>NW_007577878.1:227580-244475 GCF_000690725.1 Stegastes partitus | reverse complement strand
ATATTACTGTTTTTGTTCTTCATGCAGATGAGGTATGAAATTCCCTGGTCTATAATATATGCTATGAGAAAACACGCAAACCTTTGTTCATCATTTCAGAAAATGGCTTTCATTTCCAGGCTGGTCTTCCAACCCATTCAGTGTAACATTAAACAGATGACATGCCAGTTCTTCTTTTTTAAGGCAATACAATAAAGGTTCTGTTGCTGCTATGTGCTTTTGGTCAGCGAGTGGGAACAAGTTGGTAAGAAAAGTCAAATTGCCTTTACAAATCACAGTGTGAGTGTGAGAGACAGCCTTGCAAGACTCAGCAGTCTCTTTGCTTTGGAAAACGTCACCGAAGTTCAAACCCTTGAAATGGATGCACTTAGCAAACTTCTGCGATAATACAGCTGGAAATGCTTTCTGTTTTATTTATCTTCATGCTGTGAGAGTTCGCTCCTGAAAATAGATGTTGTTTGTTGGATTGTGGTCACAAAGCGGAAACAAATGAATCTTCCAGTAAGGACTGAGATATCACAAGCATCAAAGGCTTTGCTTACAGAGACGATCTGTTACCGTGATTGATGCATTCAAGATTAAACTCACTTGAGCATATAAAATTAATACTTCTTTTTTAGACATGCATAGTGCTGATATGCTATTACTGCTACTTGAGAAGAATACATATGAGAGAATCTGATCAAAGAATTATTCTATTAGGGTGTTTCTGCATTCTTCTGCATGCATATTGCAAATGTGCCATTACTCCGACTTGAGAAGAATACATATGAGAGAATTTGATCAAAGAATTATTCTATTAGGCTGTTTCTACATTCACTTTGTAGTCAAGCGCTGCAAACTTTGATCTGTGATTGATTACAGATTAATTTAGCGCTAACTGGAGGAATGTGCGTGCATCAAATCAGCTTTGTATTCAACAGCAACCGTGTAAACAAAAATTCTTTTAGCAAAAATTCGACTAAAACGGTCAGTTTGGGAAAAACAAGTCTTTGGGTTTATCATCCAGACTCAAAGGAAAAACACACGTCGTAAATAAAGTTTTAATAGAAAGTCATGATGTGTTATTAGCAACATAAAAACAAGAGCTAGTGAGTGATACCAAAAAGAGCATCCCAGAATAAACACATGAGACTTCAGTGTGGGGTTTTAAGGTGATCATCTGTCAAGCAGCTGTTAATCTGTTGCTTTTACAGTACCTATAAAACGTATTCACCTCCTTGGAAGTTTTCCACTTGTAATTCTATTTAAGTCTCTTAAATCATGGTCAATTTAAATGAACTTCTTTGACAATAATTTAACAAAGTAAAAAAATCTTTCATCTCAAAGTAAGAACAGATTTCTACAGTCATGTCGATTATATAAAAGTATAAAACATAAAAGAAATGATTTCATAAGAATTCAACACCCGTAAAGTGACTCAGCTATGAAGGTGCTTCAAAAAGTTCTCAGTCTCACCCAGAAACAAGAGGCGTAACTTCCATTTTGGAGCATAGCCGTACATTAGAGAGCCTTATGTCACTGTCCACAAAAACTGGAATGTTTGAAGTTATCACAGAAAAAAGGAGAGGAAAGCTTCGAGCTCGTGTGCTGTTGCTCCAGGACAATGGACCAGTCCACACAGCACAGGTGGCACTTGCAGAGGCAACCACATGTGGCTTTGAACTGTTGCCCCACACACCTAAGTCATCTGACATGGCACCGTCTGAATTCTAAAATTCTGAAAAAAGCTCATCTTGACTACAGTTTGCCAGAGGGTATGTAGAGACCCAGAAGTCAGCTGGAAGAAGGGTCTTTAGTCTGATGAAACCAACGTTGAGCTTTTTGGCCATCAGACTGGATGTTTTGTTTAGTTCACACCAAACACCTCACAAAACTACAAACACACCTTCCCCATCATGATGCATGGTGGTCACAGCATTATGACAAGGGGAGGCTTCTTGACAGCAGGCCCTGAAAGGCAAAAATCCTGAATAACAATCTTGTTCCAGTCCGCAAGAGAGCTGCGATTTGGGAGAAGATGTGTTTTCCAGTTAGAAAATAACCCAAAGCATACAGCCAAAGCTATTCAGAAATGATTTAAAGATAACAAGGTGAATATTGTGGAGTGGCCAAGTCAAAGCCCAGCATTCAATCCAATTGAGAATTTGTGAATGAACTTGACAGGGTTGTTTACACACAATCCCTGTGCAACCTGACAGAGCTTGAACAGTTTCGCCAAGAAGAATGGTGGGTGTCCAGATGTGCAAGACTGATTGAGCTCAATGCTGTATTTGCAGCCAGAGGTGCATCTACTAAATGCTGACTTAAAGGAGTTGAATATTTATGCAATCATTTATCCATCCATCACATTTACACCTACAGATAATTTAGAATCCCCAATATACCTTAACATGTTTTTGGGCTGTGTGGGAGGAAGCTGGAGAACCCGGAGAGAACCCACACTGCACGGGGAGAACATACAAACTCCACGAAGAAAGATCCCGGGTGTCCTCACCGAGATGCGAACCTTCTTACTGCGAGGCAACGGTGCAAATGTGAAATGGGCTAAGATTTGAAAAAGAGCAGTGTCAGAAACTGAAAACAGGAATGTTAATTAGAGGTCGTAAGAGGTAAATATGTGCAAAGCAAACGGTGACTTGAAATATTGTCACAATATTAAAAATGTTAGAACATTAATAAACTTTCTGTGACTGTTTACCACGGCCATAGCTGGTGTATTTATGATTTGTAATGATACAATTGGCAATAAGTATTTCCTAGGCAACAGTATACCTCACATTATTAACATTATCACTTACTGTTTTGCGCAACATATAATTTTACTGCTTCAATGCATGTCTTAAATTCTTTGGATTTCTGTGTGTCCTGACCAACCTAACTCCTAATTTATGAAAACCGCTTATGTACCGTAAGTCAGTTTAAATACCTGAGATGCAACCACATCCACATCACAAAACAATACACTGAAAGGAACAGGCACACTGATACCCTACACAGTCGCTCAGAGAGAAGCTGGGTGATTAAGATCTGACACAAATTTTGTCAAAATGAGTGAGGGGGTGGCTGTTCTTAGTCCAAGATCAATCTCAGTTTTCATTTCCTCAAGCCCTCATAGTTCAGTATGATTTGTCAATGTATACTGTCTCTTTTATCTGTAGATGTTTGAAAAACTGCAATTTCAGTTTGAACATTTGCTCATTTATTTTTCGATTATTTTCCTGCATAGACTGCTGTGCCTGTGAACCAGTAACACAGCAGTCATGGCTTACTCAAAGACATACTTCCTCTGGCCATTAAAAACAGTTGACAATTATGCAGATTTGGTTTCATAAATCAACAGGAGAGGTTCATTTTAATGCTCCCCTCTGCTTTTTCCCCGTTTTTTGCTTCTCCTCTGCATACATATTAATTGGGTCAAAAACAAGCCAGTTGTCGCCATCACATGTCTTCAATAAATCGTAAATTGGGCAATTATCATTGGTTGAATTCAGTTTCAAACTGCCTTTAAGACAATAACACCGATGTTGCTACACTATACAGCTATAATTAGGTCCAGTGTTAAAGTTATGTTGTTTACAAAATGATAACGTAAAGAAAATGTGACCCTCTTACACAATTAATGGTCTGTTTTTCTTGTTAGTCCCTTGATCCTGCCCTTCTTTAGAAACAAATGTGTTGTTCAACAAGGCTGTTCTGTGATCCTCTAAATTAAATAGCTGACAGATCACAGCAGCATATAAATCAGCTGTTAGCTCTCCTGCTGCGAGTGGAGGTAGCACAGCCGGAAGATAAAATCCCATGAAAGGGATTAAGAGGAACCAGCACTGCTTTGACATCTACAATTGGAAAAACACTGAAATGATCACGCACAAGTTAGAACACCAACTAAAATGTAGACATTAGAAGTACAGAATAAAGAGATTAAAGAAGGAAGTAAACTTTCAAGACATCAGCGTTCTACCAAAAGCTTCAAAAAATAAGACGGTCAGTTAAATTTACATTACTTGGTGTATTGAAACTCTGATCATTAAGTTTTATTATGCATAATAACACACCTTATTATTATGCCACTGTGTGATCCACACCATAACCGTAAATGAAGGTCCAAGTAACATCATCGTACATTTAATCAAGTTTTGTTTTGCTTGTTCCTGGTCACTATTCAAGATGTTACTCACCAAAAATGGGACACTCTTGGCTGTTACAAAAGTTTAAAAGAGCCTACATGGTAAATGGTAAATGATCTGCACTGATATCACGCTTTTCTACCTTGGTGATGCTCAAACATTACATTTTATTTGCCAGCAACCTTTTACACTCAGTTTAATATAATTGCCTCTCATATATGTCCTTCATGTGTAAGCTGTTGTATACCAAACTACATATGTTTGTGACTAATTCACACTAATCACTGTATGATAAAATATAGTAGCATCTAAGTTTTTTCTAGTAACTTTTTTGAACACAAAGCAACACAGACTGGCACGTCAGGTTTGTGGTTAATTAAAAACGTGATTTAATTATAAGTTAGAAAACTGTATATCACTGCTCAGGAGAAAGAAAGAAGAAGACAAAAACTAAGCACTCTTGACTGAATAGATGCAGACTTGTAGCTAAAATAGCAGTTTATTCTGCATAATGGTATGTCAATGAGGCAATTTAATTCTGACATTAATTACTGTATTGCAATTGCTCTGCTTGATGAGGTGGTAATAGTAGGCCCATTTATCACATAACAGATCCAGAACAAAGAAGAAAAAAAAAATCTGTCTTTTTCCCTTTTTTTTTAAGCATTTTACTGCAGATTTAATTTTATGGCAGACCATAAACACCTATTGCTATTTTTCTTTTTGAATGACAACCTATTCTCCACTTGTCAAAATATCAGGCACTGGTAACGGACACACACTCGTATGCATTATATGTACGTGTGCACAGAGACACACACTCACACACAAATGCACACAGATTCTCAGGTAAAGGTTATGGACTTGAAGAATGTTCTCATTACTTCTTTGTACAACGCTATCAGTATACTGCCTCCATTGTGGAAGGTGCAGAGTGTGTGTGTATGTGTGTGTGTGTGTGGGCACGCACGTTTGTGTGTGTGTGCCCTTGCATATACGGGGATAATGAGCTGGTAGTGCTCTCGAAGTGTGAGCTTGTATGCTGGAAGCCAAGGTGGTAACTAACACTCTGACAACATCCTCCATCACCTTAAACCCCCCTGGTGTTGAGAGCACCAGATAGAGCACAATTATGTTTATTAGCTTCTCTACCTGTCATTCATACTCTCATAATGGCATGTTGTGTCAAACTTAATGCCAAAATGTACTGACATAAAGGCCAAGCAACATTTCATTTCACAGGACAAAATATCCAATCTGAACACGATAACATTTGATAAATATATTATTCTGTATGTATTTTGTGAATCAAGTGAAAAGAATATTCTTCTGTGTTTGATTCTATTTTCCTATCAGGACACATCAAGTTGTGAAGGCAGGTTTTTTTTTTTTTTCCACCCCATTCAGTATGTTTTGACTTAATTTTACTTATTTTAAACAGTTTGTGACTAAATGAGAGCTACGTGTAAATAAGGCCGTATATTGCTTTCATTTTCCCTTTGAAGATTTACATTTTCAGCAGCCATATCCACGAATATTAATACTTTTTTTTTTTTTTACCAGTGTGACATCGTTCTGACTGTCATGTACCCATGTGCTTGTTTTTCGGAGATGTGAAATACATGTAGAGAGGCTCGCCTGCACGGCCTACACATATGAAAATTGCCCTTCTGCTTTTGTGCTGGAGAAAAACAGCAGGGCATGTGACAGTAAATTCTGGTGGATTTAATACATTCAGCACCTTAGGCCAAGATTAAACCAAGCAGTTGTGAAATGGGAAGTGACAAATACTGCCTGTACTGAAGAGCAGCCCATTGTGTATCAGCTGTGTGTTGTGGGTGTTTGTGTTGGCTCTTTTCTTTACTGTATGGTGACATGTGCATGTGTTTTGTTTTGTTGTTTTTTTTTTGAGGGGGAGGGGGTTATGTGTGATATCATATCACCTTTGTCACCTCTGTGTATTTATGCATGCAAAAAGAAAAAGAAACAGGAGGAAACAAGATAAAAGGAGCACATAAAATAGAGAAAGGGAAATAATTACAGATATACATCACACTTTTTACTTCTTTCTGTAGCAGCAGTTTATAAGAATCCTAGGGCTCTGCTCACACAGAGCAACTAATTGAAAGGAAGATATTGCTGCAGTTTTGCTGCTGAGACAGAGAGATAGAGCAGCACAGAGACAGGTCTTGTTATGGACTAGGAGTCTGTGCAGCTTTGGTGGCAGGGATGTCACTGAAATGACTGATTTCAACTATTGAAAACCACTGATCTATGCTGTGGTACCTCAAAAGTTTCCAAGTAACAACAAAATTCAGATCTGCATAAAAGAAATTATGGCAAGGACGCGCCCCATTCTCTCCTCTGTTCATCATTTTCACCAACAACCATCAATTCATTTTCTATACACCACCTAACCTCTGTAGGGCCGTGGGGGACTGGAGTCTATCCCAGCTAATGTTAGGTGAAGACAACGTCTCGCAGGGTTACACATAGAGAGACAACCAAGTGGACAATTTAGAATCACCAACTAATCTCATGTCTTTGTACTGTGGGAGGAAGCTGGAGCACGCTGTGAGAACCTACGCAGGCATGAGAAGAACATGCAAACTCCACACAGAAAGAGTCCAGGTCGAGATTCAGACCCAAAAACTTTTGCTGCTTGATATGACTAATTTACAAGAGAAATCTGTCTGATAGAACATAATCTCTTTCAATTTGAGCACTACTGGAATTTTTTATTTATTTATTTTAACTTTGTGTATAAGACAGTGTTTGTTGAAATGCTGGCTCTGCATGTGCACAGAAAAATGAGTGAGGAACAGAACGGAAAAGGAAAAGAAAAAAAAAACAACATGAGATGTAGCCACAGAAAGGATGATGCAAAGCCACAAACACGTACCCTGTTGGCACTATCGTGGAATTGCTGCAAAAACATGAATTACTGTAATTTAATCATTTAAATCAGCACCAAAAAGCTCTGTATAATGAGTGCAAAGCCAGATCTGAATGCCATTCAAAGCAAAAAATATATATATATTTTAGATACCGTTGCTAGTGTTACACCATGGGATTAATGTGCTAACTTTTCACTTCACGAAAGCCATGATGCCAGTTATCACAGTCACCAAAGAGGGTTTTAACTTGACTGTAATTAATACCACCTCACACCTATTTTTCTCAAGTTGCCATCTCAGCAAAATGAAACATAGCTGTCATGAGGGAAATGTGACATGACTACACTGGAACTGTGGTTCAGCCAGACATTTCTACATAAGTCTTACCATCCACTTTATTAATGAGGACTCCCAACTGAAAAGTCGCTGTTTGCAAACAGTATTTTTCCCAGATGATCATACAAGTGAGAACATGGCAGTGAGGATGAGAGAGGCTTAGGCTGCTTGAGGCTGAGATGTGAGACACTAAATCTGTATTTACAGACAGTGCAGTGAACATGAAGAACAAGTGGAGCAGACTGCAGTGCTTTGGCCACAGACTGCATTTTGCAGGTGGGAAGTTGTATTCATGCTATATTTAGTTGTATCATAAGTGTCCCCCCCAAAATAAGAATAAAAATAAAAATAAAAAATTGCAGTATATATTGCAGAAAAATTAGACATTGAAATGCATTTCTTTCCCAGCTCAAGGGGTTTTGTTTTTAATTGCTTCTTTTGCACAATAATTTATTTCCCCAGGACAATCAATATTATCCCTAATATGTTATTCGAGGGCTGCAAGGTGACTCAGTGGTTAGCATCGTTGTCTCACAGCAAGAAGGTCGCCAGTTTGCTTCCCAGTGAGGACGTCTGCGATCTTTCTGCATGGAGTTTGCGTGTTCTCCCTGTGCAGTGTGGGTTCTCTCCGGGTCCTCCGTCTTCCTCCCACAAGGTCCAAAAACATGTTGAGGTTAACTAGTGATTCTAAATTGTCTGTAGGTGTGAATGTGAGTGTGCTTGGTTGTCTGTCTCTAAGTGTAGCCCTGTGATAGACTGGTGACCTGTCCAGGGTGTCCCCTGCCTTCACCTTAAGTCAGCTGGGATAGACTCCAGCCCCACCATGACTCTAGTGAGGATTAAGCGGTGTATAGATAATGGATGGATGGATTATCTCCAATCAACTCAACCAAAGCTAAAGGCATGTTAAGAAGCTCCAATACCTACAGGAGAAACTAGCAACTACAATTTGTCTTAACTTTTAGCGAGATTAGGTTCATTTTGTCTACTCTGATTATAGGTATAAGATTTCTTTACTTTTGTTCATGTTGGAATCTGTACTTATTTGTTTTCATGGAAATAGATCTTATTTGTTCGGTGATGAAAAATGCATGAGATGATGTTTACAGAAAATGAGAATATAAAACTACAAAAATGAAAGGGGAAAAAAAAAGCCAGTTTCAGTTGTTAAGGTCATCCTCCTCATTGCTAAATTGTTCTCTGTTCTGACCATTTGGTGTATTTTCATTGTTTTCCATCTGTATAAATACAGATATGATGGCAGAATGACATTCACAGCAGATGAGCTGCATATTCTTGAAGCATTCAGGAAACACTGCAGCTTTATAAGTTTGATACTAACATCTACTTCTGGCAGCAGGTAAATCAATTAAAGTTTACTTTCTTAGACTGACTTCCACTTCATAACATGAATTTGTCTTTGATCGGGCTCAAGTGCAGCAAAACACAATACGCTATCAGATCAGACAGGCTGAATCTTACAAGCAAGATTAGGCATATGAAGATTTAACAACTAACCAGAACTTGGTGCAACCAAGCTAGGTGTGGGCCCGGGAAATAACACGCCACTGAGCGCAGCACAAGTACGGAAGTGCAGATGAGGTTGGCAACACAAATCAGAATGATCACGAACGGTATTACAAGACAACAAGGACCTGAACAGAGAGGGGGGCAACTTAGCTGGCCAAACCGGGGAAGGGAGGGGAATATGGACAGTATTTGGCTTGGAAGCCGCCGCTGGTATGGCGTCCTCAGCAGGTGCGATGTGGGTTTCAGCACGGAGATCCAACAGAACCAGAGTAAAGTAGCAGGCACACTGTGATCCAGGAGAACGGCTAATACAGATGGTCATGCAGAGGTGATAAAGCAAACCAATGGAGCAGGCAAGGGTCACAGATGAGTGTTATTCAACAGTCTGGCAACGTGCAGCAGTCTGAGCAAGGCTTTTATGGTGCAGGAGTGCAGATTGAACAGGTAAGACCACTCCCTGGGACAGGTGTGCTCACTCAGGTTATTATCCAATGGCTTGCACCATCAACATTCCACACATACACACACACACACACTCACATCCTCATGGGAAAGGGAAAAGAAGGAGGAAGGACGGGAAAGGGAAGGCTGCCAGCTAAGAGCTGGAGGTGGAGGACATGACAGAATTATAAAGGGCAACAAACCAACGCTACAGATGTGGCACAAAAATCTTTGTTTTCGTATTGAACAATTCCAAGTATAAAATGTTTATTTTTATTGTGTAAAAATATATATAAGTTGCATAAAACCATATTTTATATAATCTTCAGCACCATGAAAAACCATGAAGCTTTTTGCATATTTGCTTTTAGAAAATCTTCCTAATTTCTGATCAGTCATTGTTGCAACATTGGGCACTGGTCTGTCAGACGCAAAATTAGAAGTATAACAGTTTAACACTTAGGTCACAGAAATCCATCAGTTATAATCAATCCTAATGTCTACCCCAGCTACAATCATTAGCGGCTCACTTCTCCTCTTTCTTCATGCACAAAGCATCATGTGAGGCAACAACAAATATCCATTTTGTAGTTTAGATATGACATCTTGTTCCTACATTTCAAGTTTATAAGTAATTTAGACAAACTATCTCCATGTACTTTTATAGTCTCGCCTGAAAAATGATGTTAGCAGGTGGTGCTTTTTTCTCCTTTTTTTTCCCGATGAGCACAGTCATGTGGTCTAAACAAACTAAACAGTCCCTTTCAGTAATGCACAACCATGATATGCCATGTAACTGCAAAAAGCCATGTGACAGACAATACATCCATGTACTACCAGTACAATGAGTAAAGCACCTTGTCTTACTAATTACAATTTACGAATATTATTTTTAATAATTTCTAGCATGCCTACCAGTCACACATTGTACTCTATAGCTTCTTCTATTCCTTCCAATTCTGTTGCACATCTTACACTTGAAAGAAAAGAAGAAAGAAGTTTGCATGTGCATGGTGTAAAGAAACCACTATGTGAGCGTACGAGCATGCTCTTGATGAAAAGATATTCTGTCTCCATCAACCTAGACTGCTCCCTCTCTCTATATATACAATATATCTCAGACATATGTATACCCTTTAACTTGACCTTAATCTAAACTTAGAGAACTTTTCTCCGTTTCTTTGTGGATATAGGCTCTTCAGGGTCTTCTGTCTCTTCATGTATTCCCAGACTGATGTTATGATCAGAGGGCTGCACTATTCATTCTTCTTCTCACTGAAGATCTTGAATCACAATAATTCAAAAGCGAAAAAAGAAAGAAAGATGTGTTTCGGTGGCAAATTCAGGTCAACTTCATGTTTTGTCTTTTCTTTTTCTTCTTTCTTTTCATTTAAGCAAAAGAAACTGTTGCATTTAATTGCGCTGGAAATATACAGTATATATTACATTGGCTTTCAGGCCTCCATCAGTGAGATGCATTGGAAGAATATTATGTCCCACATTTGAACAATTCCAGCCAAAATGCATTCATGTGTAGCATCACGACTGTGCTTTTACGCACTTGGCATATTATAAGCATCCATCTGACTGGTGGCATAAAGAGTTAGTTTGTAGCTTATTTGCACATGCTGTGTACACAGCAGCAGAGGAATTAACAAGATAAAGAAAAGAACATTGTCATGAATGAAACAACAAGACCAGTGGTAATCAGCAGGACTACTATGAGAGTATTGTTACACAGTGGATCAGTTGCTCATACTTTAATTAAGGCAGTGATTTTAATCAATCAAAATGTAGCAGGCTCCTCTTGCTACCTGTGTAGAAACACAAGTTAGCACAGAGTTCATATCCTCAGTTTGGAACATCAAAAGTTATTTGTTCAAAGCATGCACAGATTCAAAGCAAAACACAGTTCAGCAGAGAGAAAAAAGAAATCTGGCCTCAATAGTCCATTACTGTGTGACAAAAGTGTACATGCTGCATCAGGCAGACCACAACGACTGTGCTGTGCTGGGTGTGTAACAAATTGCAGAAGCTTTTTTGTCAAAGACCCAAAGAGAAACAGATTTTTTTTTCTTTTTCTTTTTTTTTTTTTTTACAGGTGAGAGAGCATATCAGCAAACTTAAACAAAAAGAAGAAAGTCAGTTAATAGGGTGACCTTAAAAAATAAAAACTGACTACTGCATACTAATGAAATAAAATCAGTTTGGTCTCCATCTATATTAGGAACAGTAAATAACATGAAAACACTTGCATCCATGCATGATGCAGAATATAAATGTGGTCACCGTGTTTAGTACAACCCCACTGATTAGACGAAACTCATTCTTTCCATTTCTTGATGGAACAAAAGTCCATGATTACAGATTTGATTACATCGTTTACCCCATGTGGTTCACCTTCATTAAATGGTCATGTGGATTCAACATGGAAACACAAGCAAAACACTGAGTATGAATTGTTGCTTTACAGAGCCACTTTCATAAATAATAATAATTTAAAAAACTGAACATAAAAAACAAAGCAAAAACGTATGACTACATCTCCTATGTGACTGACAAAACTGTCCACTCTGAAAGAGCTTGACTTCATGTGCGGACTAGAAACAAGTTGAAAATAGAAGACATGCAGAAAGGATAAGGAAATTCATATGAACCCCTTATTAAATTTGGGAGCATCAAAAGCTGGTCCACCATTCCAGGACCACACTATAATCTGCATTCTGAGCTCTTGAATTATGAGAGTTTTTTCTGTGTTTACCTTGTAACAGTGTGTAATCTGCCTCTGACCATGTTATCTGACTAAAAAGATCTGATCATAGATTTCTGTATTTACAACTGGTGTTAATGAACATCCATCCATCCATTATCTATACACCGCTTAATCCTCATTAGGGTCGCGGGGGGGCTGGAGTCTATCCCAGCCGACTTAGGCGAAGGCAGGGGACACCCTGGACAGGTCACCAGTCTATCACAGGGCTGCACTTAGAGACAGACAACCAAGCACACTCACATTCACACCTACGGACAATTTAGAATCACCAATTAACCTCAGCATATTTTCGGACTTTGTGGGAGGAACCTGGAGAGAACCCACGCTGCACGGGGAGAACATGCAAACTCCACGCAGAAAGATCCCGGGTGTCCTCAACAGGATGCGAATCAGTGACCTTCTTGCTGTGAGGCAACAGTGCTAACCAACTGCGCCACCTTGCAGCCCGTGTTAATGAACATTCCTATTATACAGCAAATCAGGTACAATCGGTTAAGCTGTTAGATGTGGTCTACCATGTGCTGAGATGCTTCTTTGTGTGAAAAAGTGTGAATGTCCCTTGTGAATGTACATAAATGCCTGTATTTAATACCTATTTACTTTGCTACTGACTTAATACATACACATCAAAACTAGTTTTTCTTTTTTTAATTAGAGACAGATTGCAACACATTTTTAAAAACTACAGAACAGTTATCTCGACATTCAAGCGTTTTCTTTTTGCAACTACCACAGCAGCATCCTGGTGATACATATCAGCTCTGTCCTCAGTGCCAAAGGCCTGCTTCTGTCAGACAGACTCATTTAGGCTCTGAGGATCAATCGCTGTGTTTGGTTAACACAATGACAAGCACCATGAAGGAGCCACCACTCTATGTGTTGGTTTTACTGTCTGTCACCCTGAGCAAGCTCCTTCTTCATCTCACCTTCAGATGGTAATCGATTGACAGTGCCTCTTAATATAGTTTTAACAATAGCTAATATACAGTTTTAAGTACGCAGATTGTTGATGCATTCTTGTTGAATGCCATGAAAGAAAAAAAAAAAAACTTCTCAAGGTTGCCATGTAGTGAAAGCACTTGCTCTAAATAGATTGATGTATGAAAAAGAAATTTTATCGTCTATTCTACACTTGAAACACTCAGGCTGAAGTACATAATGAAAGGTAGGGCAAAATGAAGAGATTAAAATAAATAAATCATACGGACAAGTTGTGTAAAAAGGTTGTCTTTGAACTGAACAAGACCACAACAAAAAGAAGAATCAACTCCCTTGCAAGTTCAGTTTTCAGTTTCCCAGCCATCGTCTAATGACTTCTAAACTTTAAACACCCTAAATCTGCTTTCTCTTCACCCCCTGTCTTGACTTAACATGACAAACAGACATTCTTCAGTGGGAGGGAGAGATAATCTGTTAATCTCTTTGCTGAGGCAAACAGCAGGAGGAAAGGACAGACAGATTGATCTCCATAAAGCTGATGAGGTGCTCTCTAGTTTTGACCGAGGCAACGAAAGCTGCAGAGTAGGAACTGAGAATGGATCCAAATGAGGCATTTTAATACACTGAGAGACAGAGATATGGAGGAGGGAGCGAGATAGATTGAGGAAAGAAAGGAGAGATAAATGGTTGTAAAAGAGATAGAGTGAGATAGATTGAGAGAAGCCAGAATAAATGGGAAGGTAGAGGAGAGAGAGATGGATGGAGGAAAAGAGGGGGTGCAAATGGTGGGAGAGACAGATTGATAAAGGTAAAGGGAAAGAGAAATCAATCTTGTGGCGAGAATATGCCCCCCAGAGGATAAAGCATCTAGAGTACCACTGCTTCTTTTTGCTTACAGGAAGAGGTATTTCTGTGGTTTCACACAAGCTGGACCTGTACAGGGTTTTAAAGGTCAACAGCCAAGGACTCACTCTGAATTCACTAAAGTCACGAAAGTTTTTAGATTCTCATGTGAAACTCATCAACTCCCTTCAATGTTTCAAACAGCTAGACTGTGCCTGTCTCAAACATCATTTGTGTTAAAATATATCATAGGAAATGGGATCATAGCACTTTCATATCATTTTTAGTGACTTGTTTCTTCCACAGCACACAAATGTTTTAATCCTTTACAGGGCGCTCCTTGAAATACTTGGAAAATGAAAATTTCAACTCCAGGGTGTTATTAAAGGATATGTCAAGATATTTTACTTTTGTGACTTTAAAAAAAATAGTAAATAAATATTGTAAATTAATATTAATAAAGTTACCATATATGGTAACTTGCCTGTCTGCGGTTGAAAAAAATTAAAAGAAATTTATAATAAATAAAAGAAAAAGAAACAAACTGCAAAAAACATTTATTGAGAAACATTTTAGTTTGAGGTAATGATACTTCCACAACCAGTAATTTAGTATTGATAAAGTGCTTGGCAAGTTCATTTAGCAGCATTTTTCTTGGGGTAGTGGTATTAGTGGCACTCATCTCAAAAAATAAATCAAAGTGGAGTTCAATGCAAACCAGTAAGCGTTTATAAACCGCCTGGAACATTTGTTTGGTGCCATTTTTCATGAGGTAGTGATATTAGCGCTAATATAAAAACTAAATCAAAGTGCTCATGGTTCTTCAACCTCAAGCAGAGGCACAAGGTGGACATATTGAATGGACAGCTGCCATGTTTGCCTGAAGTTCCCGAGCTGGGGAGTGACAGTACAGAACTATAAGATGCAGTGGAAATCTTCAAGTTTGTCACATGGTGCTTACGTCTTGTGGTCAGAATCAGTATGCCAGATTTCTAACAGACATTGAGAGCTGGAGAGAAACATTGTGCCTGGAGAGAAATTAAAGAAGGAAGAGAGAGAGAGATGCAATGCTTTTCAGCAACACAAGAAAAACAACTGGCACCTGCTGCTGCAACACTTTATGATAGCAAGAATGCAAATAGATAATTACATTTTATTTAGCAGGAGTAAAAACTGCTTTTTTTGTGTGACAGACAACAGGTAGAGTCAGTCTGATGTCCACTTTAGAATAAGGATAATAATCAACTAATACAATAATAATCTTAATGTTGTTTCTACAACAACCAGGCCACATATTTTCATATGTTACCTCATTCTAATTTCTTCTGAGAACTTCCTCTTGCTTTCCTCCTTCTCTCCTCTGAGAATTATTTAATTAATGTTAAGGATGACAGACTTTCATTAAAGGTCATGGGTAGGTCTGATGTGTGCTAAAGGCATGAAGCCTACATACTGTAAGTAGTCCTGCCAAGGCTTAGAAATTGGATTATTTCCAACATGTCTGACTTTTTCATGAGGGATTGCTGTTCATTTTCCATTTCCTACCAAAAGTCAACATTGGTTTCTTTAAAACATGACCACGGTGTGTCCGTTTCTCAAAACAGGACATTTCTTTTGGCGTTTTGCATCTGACACTGCAATGTCAGAGACACACAAATGTTAAAAATGCACCTGCATTGAGTTGTGCTGAAACACTCCATCCACAAGACATCAAACAGAAAACAGAAAAGACCTGGCACCGCTCCACACACCTTCTTTGTCAATTCCTCTCCTAATCAGCAAGCAGACAGTGGAAAACTACCAGGTGCCCTGGTTACATCAATAAACAGACGATATAATCCAGCTGCAAGTTCATTCATCTATGAGGGCGCTGAGCTGGAGCAGGAATAAAGAAGAAATTACTGCGCATATACGGGATGTCTAAATCATCTAGCTTTATAACGCCTTAAGCCATAAGCAATTAAACAAATATATAGAGGCATGCTAAAACATTTCATTAGTATCAGTTTCACACTCACATGGTCAAAATTAATGTATGGAAAAGAGACACTTTTTTGCAAAAAAAAAAAAAAAAGTCTCTGTCTCCCTCACCAGGTCAGAGGGACATTTGAGAAAAAATCTGCCTAATCAAAGCTGAAAAAAAAAATTGAAAAAGTTTCAACAGAAATGAAGCACAACAATGCTTCACCCATTTCTGTTATAGTGGTGCTAGTTGGAGGTTAAATATATAAAGTAGGGCAGATCTGTGGCTTTGACATGTGCACATCAACAGCAGTGACAGGCAAAAAAAATTCCTATATATCAATGACAATTTATAGGCATTAAAGAGCGACTGATGTCATTGACAAACTGTCATCAACTGCCACATTTATTATAGTTTTATTCAAAATAAAAAGAAACAAAGAAAAAAACCTTCTGCAGGTGCATCTCCTGTCTATCAGTATCAAATATAGGAATGGTTTTATTAGGCTGCTACTAAAAGAGGAGAGAATATTCGTGTACAGTAAATGAATATGTATGGAATATTTTTTTTTTTTTTTTACGTTTCATTAAAAATTATTAGTATTAGTATTATTAGTAGTTAGTTCATATTCTACAGTATCAAATTATACACAGAAATGAATGATGTTATTGCTGTAAATGATACTAGCTTGTATTACTGAGCTGTGGTGTCGTTTGAGGTTCTCTGATTTTCTGCTCAAATCATTCTAGTGAGCTCCACAATTTAACTTGAACTTGATCGTGCCAGCTTGTGTACTGTCACAGTTATCTAGCTTACCTCAAGTAAGCCTACGTCCTATTAAATAGCAGTTAATACAAAAAAAACCCAGACATGTATGTTGTCTGAGCAGAATACAAGGCCATTTTGCATTCAGTTATGAAACCAAATGACATCTCTGTGTCACTTCTTGACCTGTTTCTCTTCTCACCTTGCCATCCATCTCCCCCTGTGAAACATCTAAAGTTTGCAAGGTGCTACATGTTATACACTCTACTAGTGCATAC
>NW_007577878.1:209030-226679 GCF_000690725.1 Stegastes partitus | reverse complement strand
TTCATGGCATTTTAAAATCTATCTAAATCTATACATCACTTATCAGTAGCAATGTACTTCTTAAGCACAGTTTATATTTGCCATAATCCTTCATCTTTTTCCAGAACCATAACCATTGTGTGGTTGTATTGCACACATACTGTGTCATGTAGGCTGTCAGAAATTTTAAGATGTTTTGCACTAAATGTTTAAATGGCGGATTTTTAAGATTTTTCCATTACTGCGGTGCATATCTGGTGATAGGTTTGACAGACATCAGTCCTTATTTATGAGACCACACAAGGTCGAGCTCGCTTGTCAGGAAAAGATAAACAGGCCTTTAAGTGTTTGAACAAATGTCCAATGCTGATGTTTGTCTGGTGAGAGCAGTCTGGAATAAGAATAACGCAGAGACAGAGACTATTGCAACCTTGCTGAGTTCATATTAAATCCTTCAGTATTTTCTCTGACATGCACTGGTATCAACTATATGCGATCATTTACACATTTGAAGTGAGGAAGAAATATTTCAGATTCAGCACTATTTCTAGGTCAGAGATCAAATGTGTTCAAATCAGTGTTAGCTTCTTTTAAGAAAAGGTCAGATTTCCTTTGAGTTTCATACCTCTATTGAAGAAAACATTCCGATGGCACTCAGGTAAAATAGATTTACTCACCAAAAGCTTGTTCAAGTGGTTACGGATCACCTGGTATGAATATGGCTGTGCCTCAAGTTTCCAGCAGAACCCTGCTCACTAAAGATCCTTGTGATCGTGGGAAACATTGCATCAGAAGTCAAATTGTTATTTTGAGTAAAGAGGAGCTTGGCATCAAATAATGGCTTGCTGTCTGTAAAGCAAAAGAGGGACATATCAAACACCAGTAACTCTTGTACATGTTTTAGAGATTCAACTTTTCACCCCGAATGTTAACATTTGTAATGGTATATTTGTATTGTGTAAAATAAAGAATGACAGCAACAGTGTCTTCACTGCTACACTATGTTGTATCTTAAGGTAGACTATGTGTGAATAGTCCATAATACAATGCAAAAGTGTGGCTGCTTGAAACATAATGGGATATATGCATTTCATTCATCTTTTTTTTTCATACAAAGTGCAGTAAACAGGAAATAAACAAAATGAAATCAATATTTAGTGTGACAACCCTTTATTATTAACACAGCAACGATTCTCCTAAGTGCACTTGCAAATAGTTTTTGAAGGTCTTTGACAAATACATTGTTCCAAGTATCTTGGAAATCTTGCCACTGATCCGAAGCCTCTCTGGTGGTATGTCATGATGAATCTAAATATCTGAAGAGCTAAAAGAAACTTGGATAGTAAATGATGCTGATCTGACTTTCTCTCTTTTTGAATAGAATTTGTGGTTTAGTGTCAGTTGTGCATTTTTATTAGTGTATGTCAAAGAATGACAAACATGGCAAACAAATATGTATGAAATATAGAGAATAGCATGTAGGAATTTATAAGATACTGTATGATTCATATCAATCTGGCTGCTCTTGAGGAGGTGACAGTCTCTGGGTTGTTTGGAATAAACAGCAGAAGGAGAAGTGGCCACAGTGGATGACCAGAACAAAAGTACAAAAATAAAATACAGAAACATCAATCCATCCATCCATCCATCCATCCATCCATCCATCCATTATCTATACACCGCTTAATCCTCACTAGGGTTGCGGGGGGGCTGGAGTCTATCCCATCTGACTTAGGGCGAAGGCAGGGGACACCCTGGACAGGTCACCAGTCTATTGCCGGACTACACTTAAGAGACAGACAACCAAGCACACTCACATTCACACCTACAGACAATTTAGAATCACCAATTAACCTCAACATATTTTTGGAATGTGTGGGAGGAAGCCGGAGAACCCAGAGAGAACTCATGCTGCATGTTTGCGACCTTCTTGCTGCGAGGCAACAGTGCAACCAACTGCGCCATCTTGCAGCTCTAATATTTGAACAATGAGGTCAATTTATTTTTGTTGAAGACTGAAAATATTTGGATTTGACATCAAAAGATAAAAATGAGACAGATCAATATTTCAGCTTTCACTTCCAGGTATTTACGTCTGGATCTGATACACTTTTGGAGGGGAGTGTAGATATATACGAGGATAGCATGAGTAAAGACATCTGGATTGGGCAAAGATTCTTTTGTAAAAAAAAGGGGTTTGGGGGGGGCTGGAGTCTATCCCAGCTGACTTAGGGCAAAGGCAGGGGACACCCTGGACAGGTCACCAGTCTATCACAGTGCCACACTTAGAGAGAGACAACCAAGCACACTCACATTCACACCTACGGACAATTTAGAATCACCAATATACCTCAATATATTTTTGAGCGGGCTGCAAGGTGGCGCAGTTGGTAGCACTGTTGCCTCACAGCAAGAAGGTCGCCGGTTCGCGTTCCAGTGGGGGCACCAGGATCTTTCTGCGTGGAGTTTGCATGTTCTCCCCGTGCAGCGTGGGTTCTCTCTGGGTTCTCTGGCTTTCTCCCACAAGGTCCAAAAACATGTTGAGGTTAATTGGTGAGTCTAAATTGTCTGTAGGTGTGAATGTGAGTGTGCTTGGTTGTCTGTCTCAAAGTGTGGCCCTGTGATAGACTGGTGGAGGAAACCAGAGAACCTGGAGAGAACCCACACTGCACGGGGAGAACATGCAAACTCCACGCAGAAAGATCCCAGGTGTCCTCACTGGGACACGAACCGGCGACCTTCTTGTTGCAAGGCAACAGTGCTACCCACCAAGCCACCTTGCAGCAATATATAAACAAACAAAGAAAAAACTCTAACAGGGAAAGACATTTATGAAAAATGGCCATGCCTGGGGCGTCGCTATAGCTCACCAGGTTGAGCTGGTGTCCCATGTGCAGGGCTACAGTCCCGATGTGGAGGTCATGAGTTTGAATCCCACTCATGGCCCTTTCCCACACGTTCTCCCCTCATTCTTCTCCCCCATTTTCCTGTCTCTCTCTCACTGCACTGTCAAATAAAGGCACAAAGGTAAAAAAAATAACTTAAAAAAAAAGAAAAGAAAAATGGCCATGCCTGCATTTTTTCTACATAAAAAAGGAACAAAACTCATCAGGTCCCATTAGCAGAAGAAAGCAGAGTACATTTAAACAAGTTTTGCTTAATATTAGCATGTCCTGTAATTAGACTGAATATTGGCTTTTCTGTGCATGTGGGCCACCTGACTTGACTTACAGTGCGTATGTGTCTGTGTTTCTGGAGATTTCAGCAGTTGTCATGGGTTTATGTAAAAATCTGTAAGTGAAGTAAAGGTTTCTAAACCAGCTAACAGACTGTAGACAGGGGTTAAAGTGTGTGTTTGTGTGTATGTATGTGTGTCAGATCATGGAGCAGAGACTCGAGGCAGAGCGCACCGTGACAAGCCTCATTAAGAGGGAATCTCTCCACTGTTCTGGCTGTGCATCACCACCGCCAGACTTCTCTAATTACGCTCTCTAAGTGTCATTTCGTGCAAGCAATCAGCCCACTGGTCTTTGCATATGCAAATATGACAGGCCTGATCATTAGCTTTTATATCTCACACACTCTAATTGTTATTGTAAAAACTGCCACATGGAGCCAAGGGCAAACGCATTCAGTCCTCTTGCTATCCCTCTCTCTTTCTCTCCCTCTCTCTCTCTCTTTCGCTCAATCTATCAATGATTGTCGACTCTCATTCACGCTACATGTTTTATGAGGTTTTTGCTGCTCTAAACAGAGTCATGTGGTTGAATGTCACGGCAGTATAATCAGCCAACAAATGCCTCCGCCTGACATTGTTTCATCATAGCAGAGGGGAGAAAAATAATAGAGGAGCACTTCCTGGCGAGGGCTAATTGGCCAAATGGAGTCACTTAGGCAGAACAACAGTCCCATCACAGCAATGATGAGGATGATGATGATGACGGCGGTGACGGTCTGAGAGAAATGACTGGGCGGCCCACTGGCCAAAATAGATCTCTCATGAATGAAATGGTAATTCTTTGTGATCTTCAAAGAAAAAAAGTTGAAAAACAGTGAAAAGACAGAAATGCAAAATATCTCAAGGACTTTTGTGCGACTCTCCTTGAGAGAGTATAAGGATTTGCATTTGCTAAGCCGTGGGTCCTTCTAACCTGCTTGAAAACTAATCCAGAGGTCCAGATGACCCCAAATCATGGTGAGCTGTATTTAATGAGAAGCAATGCATTACTTGTCTGTTACTAATGTATGAATAACTTTCTGACATATAAGGATTACTGCAGAAATTGACTTTCTATAATTATATTCTATTTCTGTCACCATGCTCATAACAGTGATCTATCTACTCAAAATTGTCATAATGTTGCAGGCTCAGGGTGAGCTCAGACAGGTGCAACGTACTGAGGATATGCAGTCGAGAACAAAACACTTAAGATCATGTGTATAAAGGCAGCCTTGAGTTTACCATGACTACTATAACTCTGAATTTTCTATGATGGAATTATTGAAACCCATTTGTCTCTGTCAAAAAAAATTAAAAAGCAAAAATTGAAAAAGCAAAACAATTATGCATTTTGGTTTTTCATTGATTTACTACAGGTCTTCTGGAAATATTACAAAATCTGCTGGGTCAAAAATATACATACAGCAAATTAAACGATTTTTTTTGTGATATAGAAAGCTGTGTCAGTCATATTTTCTAAGTGACATGGCCTCTCTCATAAATGATTACAGTTGACTACAGCTTGTGACTCCTCTGTGGCAATTTAAAGATGGCCCATTTGATACACTCATCAGAATAGAACAATGAGAAAAACTGAGAAGCTCAGCACAGATATGATAAAGCAAATCATTGACCTAACCTGTTACGCTCCTGTGGTGACGCAAAGCTGTATCTCCGTAATGGATTGGTGGATTTCAGTGATTGATACCGCCTTTGAAACATTACAGCCAATAGAATGTAGCGATAGCCACCAAAATGAGATTGACATCACATTTAGCCAATCAGAATCAGTAGAACGCTAGCTTGAAGATGAGCCGCTTGCTGAGCAAGTGCTCACTCCTTAGCTCCCTTCGGCTAACGAAAAAGACGCCCGGAATGATTTCAGTGTAACACAGGAAATAGTACAAAGTATTTCCGGTGTGGATTTACCAATAAAGTAAACTTTTCATGGCAGAACAGCTAAGGTAAGAGACATTATACAACTACAGTTTGATGAAGCGATTTCGGTTTTTGTTGTTCTTTGGGTTATTTCTCGCTGATGCTTTGGTTTTAGAGAGCTTTGATGGACATGTTTGGAATCTGTGGACTGTCTGCTTTTGTTTGAGGGGTTGTTTGTGCGTTTTGCATAAAGTACCGAAATGCTAGAGCCAGAAATGTGGCGAGTGTGGTGACTGGGTGGCGCTATATCGATTTCCATATTTGATAATTCATGTAGTTGGTGTTTGAGTTGTTTTTTTGTTGCATGTAAAAATGGCTTATATATTCTTGTAGCCCAGGTTCTGCTGTTTATTTTGATGTACAGTATCATGATATTGTTTCATGATGAGTGCATTGTTTCACACTATTTCTTTGTGTGGGGCCTCTCGGGCTTAAGGGGTTAAACAAGTCAGGAAAGTCACCTTGAGCCATTTCCACAATCAGGAAGAAAACAAAAGCTATCACCAGCTGCTGAGAGAGAAGGTGTCAAGATGGTCAAGGGTTAAGCAAGAGTTCAAAAAAACAGATCATTTTTACATTGCATTAGACATTAACTCATCTCACTCCAGATAGGGTGGATGTGTCTCTGTGACAGCAAAGTGCACCGATATTGCCTCGCCCAAGTATTCAAATCCACACACCACAGTTTATTTCAAAGGCACACATTGCAGGAGTATTTGTGAGAAAAATCTGCATGTATTAAAGTGTTGTGTTGTTGTTTTCTCTGTGTTTTGATATGTTTCATTATGGAAATTTTCAAGACAAGTTGACTATAAAGCAAGTCTGATCAAAAAGGTGATTTTTGGAAATCATCAGCAGCTGGATCTGACTGAAAGCTAGGTGAGTCAGAGGAATCAGTGTTCCTGTTTTCTGTTTAGCCCCGGACCTGTTCTTGCTGCTTTTGATGGACCTAACCTGTTATTACTGGACTGTGCTTCCACCAGTTTATTTGCCTGCCAAGTGAGTTTCAATTAAAGTGTGGCTTTTGTTTCTTCAGTCCGTCAAAGTGGCATTCATTTGGATCCTTCTCTTGATTGAACTAGGACAAAACCAGAAGACGTGGTCGTTAGTCATTATCCTCTCAGCAAGTTCAATTACTTTTCTAGTTCAATGAACAAATCAATCAAGTTGATTTATCAACAAATAGAGAGGAAACACTTGCAATGGGTCAAATTAAAACTCTATGAGTATCACAAACACTGACTTTTTCCTCAAAGGTATTTGGGAAATGATTCCATCAGTGTAGCTGTTTCTGTACTGAACTGTGATTTTTTACAAGTATCTGTCATTCAGTGCTACTTTTAGGCTGTATGAAAGGCTTCTTCTTTGTCAAGTAAATCCCTGTTGGACACGTTTGTTACATCTGTCCTGTGCCTTCACCAACCACCATTTCCCACAGGAGTCCTTTCTAGTCACACTGATAAAACCATGTACATATACAACACCAGGGTGCAGCAGAATAACATACATCCTGAAACCATGTGTGATTCTGCACTGGTTGGGTAGAATTACTGTGGTTCTCAAAACCATCAGGTGGGAGATGGTGATGCATTAGCTACACCAGTGCACAAAGGACAAGTCTTTACTGTTTTTATTAGGATTTGTCCTCATGACAGCCTGTATCCTCTTAAAAAAAATATCACCTTACTATGTGCATCAATGCCATTGCAATAATTTTTCTGGTGTGAGCACGTTACATTTTCAAATTTTTAAAGTCATTTTTAATTGCAGTATGATCTGATTAAGAGTTACATCTGTAATTGGCTTACTCAGTTTGATAGTAGTGAGGCAAAAACAAATTGTCGTTGTAGAAAAAAATCATTCCACAACTAAGTGAATTGTTGTGTAAACAAGATAGTCAGACATTATCTATAAAAGCAATCATATTAACTGCTTTAACAAACTGCTTTTGGCAGCAGTGGCATTCTGCTGCATGTAAACATAACTAAATCATAATGAATCCACCACAGTCATTTAGGAGACTGATTATAAAAGGCAATTACAATGATTCACAGCAATTTATTTATTTACTTTGATTTTCTCAGTCTTTTAAAGTTTATGTGTCTGCTTTTAGTATCTGTTGAGGATTGTCCTCACAGTTTGTCTGACTGTGTTCTGTTCAGAGAGGGTTTTGTAACCTTATCAGCCTGGTGAGCATCAGCATGTGTGCCTCAGAACATCATAGGTCCCTAACAACTGGCCAGCCCTGACTCTGGTTTCAAATTAACTGCTGATTTTAGAGGTTCCCACACTTAGACACTTACAGTATTACCAATATAACAGGTGACATCATTTTTCTCTATAAATACATTGTTATTTTGATATCATAGTTTTCTCTCTTTTGTTTAAATCTGGTCTCTTTGTCTACTTTTAGTGCATGTACAATCGGATATTTTAGGTCATATTAACGCAGAGAAAAAAAGGGGTTCACAAACTGTCAAACACCTCTGTAAAGGAAATGTCGTAAAGGTAAAAAAGAAAATTAATTAATAAAACAAAACAAAACAAAAAAATGTATATATATATATATGAAAAAATGGAACAAACTAGACTATGTTGAGCAACTAAAGAGCCCCTTATTGGAAAGAAAAAAAAATACTGTTAGTAAACATGTTGGTGTGAGGAAAGAAAGAAAAGGCATCCAATATTGTGGCTAAAGGACTTGAGGAAGGGAGGAAGTTAGGGAAAGATAAAATCATTAAACAACGTGCAATGTTAATCTATTTAATCATAATCACTATATACACACACACACACACATATATATATATATATATGTGTGTGTGTGTGTGTTACAAACTAGGGGCCACAGAATTGACCTTGCATTGTATCAGTTTCCCATAGCAAATCTTCTTTACGTATTCCAAATAACCACAACGCTAAAATCACTGTCAGGTGTTTTTTGATTTTCCAGTCTGAACGATCTTGTCAGTGGCTGAATTGTGATAGGTGGACAACTGGGTCAGAGCATATGCAAACTGCAGGCCATGCAGGGTGCGCTTGGTAAGCAGTGGTTAGAACTTAGCAAAGGTGGTGCAAAGAAGGCTAACTGGTGAACTGGCGACAGGGTCATGGACACAGATGGCTCACTGATGCACATAGGGAGTGAAGAATGGTCCATGTGGTCCGATCCCACAGAAGAGCCCTACAGAGTAGCACAGATTGCTGGAAACCTTAAAGGTCCCATATTGTGCCCCTTTTCAGCAAATTAATCAAAGTCTCACGTGTCCTCACAGTGTGTCTTTCAGTTTATCAGCTCAACATACTGCCAAGGTGTTTAATTTCACTGTGACTGTATAACCCCTGGAGTGAGAGAATTCATACTCGCTTGTACAGTTTCGAGGCTAGCTACTGGATGATGGAGCAGAGGGAGAAGATGGCCTGGTCTGATGAATCATGTTTTCTTTTCCATCATATGGATGGCTGGGTGCATGTGCATCCGGATTAGAGATAGCAGCAGAATGCACTATAGGAAGAAGGAAAGCCAGCAGAGGCAGTGTGTTTCTGTAAGCAGTGTTCTGCTGGAAAACTTTGGTTCCTGGCATTCATGTAGATTAGACATTTACCACCCTAACCATTGTTGTAGACCTGGTACACCCCGTCATGGCAGTGGTATTGCCTGGTGGCATTGGCCTCTGTTCGCAAGAATAAACTGTTCATGGTGTTGTCTTGACCTTCGAATTATGCAATTATGCATCTTTGAGATGTACTGTAAAAACAAATACCAAACTCATGGCCTCACCTCACACCTTCCAGAACTTAAAGGATGTTAATGCTGTTCATCTTTTGGTGTGTGATACCACAGGACACCGTCAGAGATCTTGTAGAGTTCAGGCCTTGACAGGTCAGAGCTGTTTTGGCAGCATGAGTAGGGCCTATACAACATTAGGCAGGTGGCTTTAATGTTGCTAATCAGTGTGTGTTTTCTCTCTGCCATGTGTAGATGGGGGGTTGTTGTGTGTGCAGTGACAGCCATCATAGTAAATTGGCATTTAGGTAGTCAAGCGACCACAAAGAATTAACATTTCAAACTGTCCATGAAAGGGTTTTGATGAGTACATGTTTATTCATGTTTTGTACGCTATGTATTCTGTTTTACATAAGTCTGTTCATTAACTCTTTGCTTTTACTACACAACTGTACTGAAGCATTATCTTTCCAATTTTCCCAGAGACCAAAGCTTAATTTGAAATATACAACCACATTTAATTTATGATTATTGATGTACAAAGGGAATAGTGAAATGTTCCACCAAATGGGAAAAACAAACATTCACTGTGTGCATTGCTTTTCATTCAACAAGGCATGGACACGGCAGATAGTACAGGTGGACACAGTAAAATATTAGAGAGCATGGATACTGTAGACAGAAGCTGCAGAAAGAGAAGTGTGGAGTGCGACTTGATCCAGCTGTAATGGGGTTCAATTCGGCAGCCTAACTATGCCTCCACTTAATACCCCCGCTGGCTGATCCTCAATAGCGCAGCTTGAGGAAATTATCCGGCTGGCCCAGTAACCCTGATATATGGTTTCCTCTTACTTGAAGATCCATACAATATTACTCTTCTGCCTCGATGGTGTCAGAGAAGCAAGAGTGAGATATTGGGAAACTTACTAAGAAGCTACTCAATGCAGCATAAGTAGCAGCACAGATTCAGTACGGATCAGTGGTAGCCTTGTGCACTTAAATATTGAACAGAGGGGGAAAATGAATCTATTCACTTTCATGCATTATTAAAAGGAAGTAAAAACAGAATTGTAGCCACTGAGTTTCTGTTCTATTCTGAAAAGTGAGAAGACAGAGAGCTTGGAATTATTTGGTTCCATTAGTAGTCAGGGCAGTTTTGAGAGCTGTGCATTTCCACATCCTGCCAAGTGAAATTGACAGGTAGCACAGTTCATCCTTATGGCTTGCCGAGGCTGCTGCTCTAAAGGCCCTCTCAGGTTCCATTAGGTGTTAGATAATGATGACTCCTTTGTTCTGATTTAATTATGTACACATTTTAGTCACGATGTCTTTAGAAACACGTAAAACTGAAAATGACTTATGAAAGCAATGGCTACATGCTCGGAGATATTAGTAATAAAAGGTTCATTCATGGAGAAAACATTGCAATGGTGATAGCTGGATGTGCTTTTATGTCGAGCTGATGCTGTTGCATTAGACTTTGACCAGGAGGACATAATCCCCCCGTGGTACATAAAACAGAACTTAGCAGGTGGAGCTAGAAGGAAAGCAACTGAATAAAGCATTAAGACTTGCTTGACAGCACAGAGTAGCAGCAGGAGTAGCATCCTGGTGGAGTGCTAAGCGCAGACCAGGCTGTGCCGTATAACTGTTTGACATTGCATGATGTTTATTAGCTTGCTTGTAAAACGTGCACTCTTGAGTGAGCCAGTCATTTTGTGACGGATAGAGCTGTCCTCCTGATTGCGCTTATGTTCTTCTCTAACATGGTAGTTAATAATGAATTCATCGTATACAGCAACATATTACTATTGCTAGCTGCAAACCCATCGAACCTCAAGTGAAGTTACATGTAGCTTTGCCAGGTGTTAGTGTCAGTGAACTAGATTCTGTCCTCCACATGTTTTCTTGAAGACTTAGTGGCAGTGTCTACACCTCTTAGACCATTGGACTGTAGCAGGCTTTGGTAATACTGAACTGAATTTCAGAATCTTGCTATCTGCATTTATATAGCACCTTTGCAGCTTAGTGATACTCAAAGCGTTTTAAAATATGTTTCTCATTCAGCCACACATTCGTATACCAATGGCAATGTCTTGCCCAAGGACACTTCAACTGTGGAAGATGACTGAGTGGATGGATGGATGGCTGCATGGATCGCTAGTGTGGCTTCTCAGTCAACCATGTCCAAAAGCAAAAGTGTTTCATAGCTGTTTTAAATAGCCACACTTGGAACTGGGCTGGAATGCCTTCCGCCACAGAGAGGGGCAAGATGCAATTACTGGACAAATGCATTCTGTTGGACAGTCTTTCCTTTAAATGCATTTATAGTGGTCCACTTTGTTGCACAAAAACTGACAGCAGTTGTGTGACAAATGAAAACAGAGAACCTTAGAGAGAATTTAAAATCCTCCAAACAGTCAGCTAATTGCTGCATGAAGTGGCCATGATTGTTCAACTGTCGGTTTCACAGAGTTGTAAAAACTGTTCTGTCAGACACAGCCCCTTAGGTTTTAGCTGCTGCCTGACCATTCAGCAAACGCAGCTTCTGTTGGAATACTGAATTTAATGTGTGTGAACTCCCATTATGTGGGCCAATCACAGGAAATGACCAGTTTTAGCGGTCAGCACACAGTCAGGCACTGTGGTTTAGGTAGACCAGCTGGCTGATGACGAAGGAAAATGATGATTAGAGTCTGAATGTCTCTGTGACATCTTGCGCTGTGTCTTTCACCACTCACAGGAATTGTAATTCATATATTGTGGAGTGTGCAGAGATGTCACCTGTTTTAATGTGTCTTTCTAAGCTCGTGTTTTCCAAGGCAGGCAACCAGGAGTCATTCTCTATCATGTTAAAGTCTCCTTGTAGAAGCAGTTGTTTTGGGATGTTGTCCAATCAATCTTATCACTAATGAGGCTGACTTGACCATCTGCAGTGTAGAATCAGCTGGAACAACAGTTGCTCTATTCAATTGATGCCAGGCTCCGCTATAGTCATCAGGGTGTTTGTCACTGCAGAGCCAGAACAGTGCTCTCTGACATCCTCTGCACCCTTTCCACAGGAGGTCCTAAATGCTCTCACACAGAGTGGACCACAGTGTTTTTTAAACAGTGACATCTGACCAAGTCCCTGAAGCTTGACATTTGTTTTTGCCATTTTATAGCATATTGTTGACTTACTGCACTGAAACAGGGGCATCCTTGTGACCCAGTGGTCTAAGAAATTGCACAAGAAAAAGTTAGTTTGTATCCAGTAGTTGTCAGTTAGTTCCACTGCTTCTCCTCATTTTTCCTGCCATGCTTGACGATGCTGTTTATTAAAATGGAAAAGTAAAAAACTTTCAAAATCAAGATTTGTCTAGATCTGACTTCCCCACTTGTCAACTTTGCCTCTTGTTGCTTGCTGTCAGGTACATGGTGTAGATTTATTAAAGTGAACATACTTAATCAGCCCTTTGGGACTGCCAAGGTTGACGTACAGTGAGACACAAGGACTCTCTTTCAATTTCAGCACTGCTGCTTCCTGTGTTGTGTCACAAGTGATGCTGGAGTGTCCCATCCAGCATGCAGATGTTTGAGCTGGTTGATGCAAAGGTACTGTTGCCCAGATGACATGATTTATTGTTTCCATCCCTGTGAGGTCCCCGTAAAGTGCCAGAGCCGCTAGCACTTTTGCAGCGGTGACCTTCCAGAAGCAATGGTGCCCCTAAAAATTGAGTGGCCAGATGGAGACACTGAAAATCTTAAAGTAACACACCAAGATGACAACAGAGTTTTAGGAATTCTATGATAATGTTGTGTTGTAGGATATTTGAAAGCTATGTCGTCATGAAAGTTGAGGAATCACATATTGAATTACTTTGGTTTCTTGTTTCACAGTTAATCTCAGTAATTATTGAATGGACATAGAATTATATCGGTGCAGTTAATATTTTGTTCATTAGGGAGACCATAGTTTAAAAACAGTGAAGGAAGATGCTGTGGTATATTTGAGGGGAAAAGGTTCACCCATAGGCAATCATTCATAGTTTGTTTGAGTTCGACACTGAAACTACCATTTATGAAATGTGTTTTTATTCTTACTGCGCTACCAGTTATTGTCCCTCAGTATTTGTATTGACCAGAGAGGGTGAGTTCTATACTGCATCCATACACAAATTAACGTCACAGCTTCAGATATCCTGCTGTGAAACAGTGAAATCACCCTGATAAAAGAGAAAAAGAAAGAAAAAAGAAACTTGATATAACAGAAAAATACGTGTGGTAAACATATCAGGTTTTTACAGTAAACTAATATCTGGCCATTGTGTCGCTCAGGATTTAGCTTTGTAACTGATGCCTTAACCTCAGCAAATAAACTGTGACTCTCTGTGACAGCTCACCTATCTGAGGTGAACACTTTAGACGACCTTAAACCTGGGATCCTGATGATCCACTGTCACCATGCTGGGGATAATTTATCATTTTAAGTGATTAACAATGCTACAATGTTGTGTTGTGTAGAAATGTGCACAAGTCTGTAGAGGCACTCACATGAATCCTGCTGCTCTCTGATGCTGCAGGTATGTAATAAACTCAGAGGATAGGCTCCCACAAACCGCTGGAAGCAACAAACTAGACTTCAGCTTCTGTCAACACTTTGAGGTTTGTGTGTGTCAACCAAAAGCACACAAACTGTGTCTTTTACGCTTCCTGTGATGTTTATAGACAGGCTGCACAGTCGACCGGGTGCTGCTAGGCATAGCAGTTACAGTCATCTAATACTGCTTTCACTTGCACAACATAGTTGCATTTACAGAAACTCGAACATCAGAGTTTCAGAGGTTGAACTGAACCTATCAGATTAGGGTTGCCACATCCATGACCGATGAGATTTCAGGTATGACCGTGGCCCCCCTGGCCCACCTTTGGAGGTGCCACTCCCCCTGTAGATGCTGGAGTGATTTTGAAAACAAAATCAGACTCTAATAGAGCCTCTGGATTTAATTAAGTCCCCACTGTCAAAAGGTGGCCACAAAGTAGCAGATCAGATCTACCTGTGTTTATACATAATAAGTGTGTTCTATCTGCTGACTTTACATTTATGAATTATGTATTTCTGAACTTAACTGACCATGTAGGTCATTTGCATATTTTTTGAAAATGTGAAAGTTAAATTAAGTTAAAAATAAATAAATAAATAAACCCCTTAAAAACTCCACTTGACCAAATAAGGTTTCATTTGTCTTTCTTTATTTTCATAGTTTGTAATCTAACAAGATCCCTGCTTGTAGAGCAGCATGATAAACAATACAGCACGTCAGTTGAAAACCATATGGTATTGTGCCTCATGTGGACAAATGAGGAGGATGCGAATACGAAACAGATACGTGTTTGTTTGTTTGGTTAGCAGACTTACAGCTCCAGGCTAGCATTCCCGAATGTCCCTGTCCACTCTCTGACACACCCGCATGCCAACACACAAAAGCACACACACACCAACATTATACCTAGCCAATTTACAGCCCAGTGGATCTCCAGATTGTGTTTGCAGCAAAGTCCAATTGGCGACTTTCCAAAGCGCTATTGAGCATATTCCCTGTCTCTGTTTTCTTTATCGTCCTATCAAGATATTTCCCCTGATGGCTCGCCTGTTGCAGGTGGGAGAGAGAGAAATTGTATCTGGATAATGAACTCACCCCCTCCTCCTTTTTCTCTGCCAGGTACTCTATAAACCCCAGCAATGCTATATCTGCTCTTCCTTCCCTATGTGTGTGCATTATCAACAGGCTAGAAGATGATGTTAAATTTGAAAAAAAAAAAAAAAGAGAGAGAAAAGAGAAGAGGCTGATTTGGGGGGTCAACAGTGTTCCGTAGCTGATAATCCACTAATTGAAATTTGGTTGTACAATGAGACAGACAGTCGGAGAGAGAGAGACAAAGACAGGTAGAGAATTAAAGCTGGTAGGTTGTTAAAATTGGTGGGCAGAATAATCAATAGCAGTTAGGGGAGTGTGTGTTGTGTCAATCTAACAGCTTGTTCTTGTTCTAGGGGGACAAACCCCAGACGTGAAAACTGCTTGGTAGAGCCAGAGCCAGATTGACGTTCCACTTTATTGAGATTTAGCGAGTCTGCATGGATTTGAATGATCCTCAGCACAGTCTGTCAGTTGTCATTATAATGAATGGAAGATGACAGGTTCAGTGCCAACCATTCTCACTTTGGGGCTAACTGTTGGAGGCGGCCAAACTTTATGACAAGGGCAGCCAAGGGATGTAAATATGACAATATCGGTGGGACAGAATCATGATTAGAGGAAAGAAAGAATGATGTCTTATTAGCAGATATTACGCCACAGGGCATCAGGTTATAAAGTTCTGAAGAACTTTAAAGGCCAAATTGCATGTCAGAAGTGGTATTTGTAAAGTAAATTTTGTCAGTCACCCAAGCCCTGTGAGGGTCTGCATAGACCCCTCTGAAAACATCCGTGTGCAGCCGAAAACTTGTGACCACGCAGACTGTCTGCACTGCGAATGTGCCATCTGCATATGTGTCAGGAAAACAAATGGTGCCTAAAACAAACGCTTCTTTATGAAGAGAGACTGTATGAGAATATTGTCGTCATCCACACATTTATAATGCATCAATAACAGAGTTGTAATTGAAGTGGTTGCTGCTGAATCTACATTGTGTGGAAATCCTGTGTTGTGTCCACCCACTGTGCGCCCAGCAATCATGGTGTTGAAGCCCAGTCTGTAAGTAGATGCTTCATTTTATCCTCTGAGAAATGTAAAGTCAAAGAAAATCATCCACAGGAGCCACACGTGGTACATTCTGTGTTCACTACGAGGGGCAATGCAACTTTCTTTCTGCATAGCAGGCTGGTGCACATGTATTGTTGTATTCATAGTACTGTGTCCATTTTCCACTTTCAAAGTCTACATCAGTTATGCACAAACCATCCACTGGCCTTAATTGTTATCTCAGATTTGTTGTTGAGATATAACAGAATCTTAACTGAACCATTCCAAATATAATTCTGGCTGGGCAAGTCGTGCAGAATATGATTACTTACTATCACATTGTAGTAATTGAAAAAATGATTGCTTCACTTACTACTCATTAACAAAAGTAACATGTAGTTTAGTTGTAGTTAAGCATATATGTTACAATTGGGATTTTCAGAATAAGGGGTATTTTCTTCCATCCAACCACCCTTACCACTATCCACATACACCTACTTTTACACACTGGACAAGCACTTGACCTAAAATTTCAGTGCAACAGGGACTGGATTAACTACTTCCAGACCCGGTCCTGACCTTCCCAGAGGCCTTCAACAAAATTCTGTTGAGGGTCCACCCCAGCTTGAGCCATATAGACCATTGCCACAGTCACATCTGACATCCCAGTGCTCCCACTGCAGTTCATTAACACTGTTACCTGTTGAAGTTTAGCTAATATAATACATAATTGTGATTCACTGGCACTTTTGCCAGTCCTGTTATTTGCTGACATCAAACTCTGACAGGAGAAAACACCAGTCTATCTGACTGGCGTTCCTGCAGTTCACTGTCATGACCAGAAGGACAGTTCTGGTTCATCCTCTCACTGAAGTTGTAAACATCAACACCTGTTTAACACACAGTTTAACACCTGATTTGTGGGGCACAATGCAACTTGCTTAGTGAGTGTGTTGGGCTGTGTGTGCTGTCACTTCTCTTTACTGGAAGGGGATGTAACAAACACATTAAATAGACCAGAGGGTTATGTCTGCTGTCAATGGAATATATCATCAACCTTTTTTAAACGCATAAACAAGTAAATAATTGGTATTCAGTCTAACTACAGCTAAGTCTGCAACACAGCAAACTAATTATTAATGATCTTGCACTGAGTGTTACTCTGATATATCACCTTGGTGATTTCTTTCCATCGGACATCAGTCACTGACATACAAAGCAGTCTGACTCACTAGAAAAACACCATATATGACATAAGCCTGTGGGTAAATTTAGCTTCTGTAATTATAGTTTGATATTACAGAATTGCAATTTATTGATTATACTAATGTTTCAGCCCCTCTGGACTTTTGTCAAGAATTACACTTTTGGCCCTTCTGAGCCCTGGTCATTAGTCTGATCAATAAATTGTGATGCTGAGCAAGGACAGTGTCCAGGATCTTCATTTCCTGAGACTAAAGTGATACCCTCCAACTCACTTGCATCTGACATGCAGTAGCTGTATGTGTAAATAGCTCCTTTAAGAAAGTATAATACAACTATAATAAAGTTATCACAATTCTGGTTATCCTGAGAGTTTTAGTGTCCTACATTTAGTGAATTAAACTCCTGGAGATATAGTCATCGCTCTGGGTGACATGTTCCTCAATTAACATAAACATGAGCGCTGGATTCCAAAATACTCACCAGAGTAACATATGCATATTATTCCAGTGTTGAAAATATTCCTCAAACAGATGTACTGGTTTAAAAATAATGAACCCAATCATGTAAGCTGTTTTGAAAGATTTATGTGTTCAGTAAGAACCAGTGTACTTGGAACTGGGTGCCACAGCCAGGAATTTCACAAAGCAATGAAATATCGACTAATATAATGTTGGTTTTTGTGTTTTCACTGATGTGCTTATCAGGAAAATGTTGATAAGGCCAGCCATATCTTTTAAAAGAAAGTGGCACATTGAATAGACATTTTCTTTTATTTGAAAACAATTTTGTCTATAGCTGTTTTGGCAGCCAAAGAACATTTTGGACGTCTCAGGAACTGGTTGGTTTTTGGCACTCT
>NW_007577878.1:172917-208939 GCF_000690725.1 Stegastes partitus | reverse complement strand
TGTTTTTTTTTTTTTTTAATTATTTGACTTCTCTAAACATTTCTCTGTCCTCCAAAGCTCCTTGACTGTGCTGAAGGAAAGTGGTGCTGCAATCATATTATTTTGCCAAATGCCAATTTAGCACAGCGGATGCTTGAAAAATTCCTGTTTATTAGCAAGCGCGCAATACTGTTTTTGTTCAGTGCGTGTGTCTCCAAATGTTCATTGACTTCCTCACTGAAACATGTGACTTTTCCAGAGACGAGAACTGATGAAAAGATGTCCGTAACACTGACAGCCTCAGCTGCGATATGATTAAGCAAGCAGTTACGGGGGGCTGCTTTACACATATTGAGTGTTATTTTAAATCCAACAAAGATGGACACATACACACAAAGAGATGAGAGAAAGAGATGATTCAGTCTAGTGATCACTGGGCCATTGTCTGTGCCACAGTGGGGAATATTAGTCCACAGTCAGGCCTAACAGCTGACCAAATCTATCTCTGTCTGGAGCTCTCCGCTTCTCCCTCTGTTTGTTTTTTGCTTTGGGACTGTGTGTATGGCGATGATTATGGCAGATACGATGTTACATAGAAATATCAGTTGTTATTTTGGTCTATTAATAGGGTTTAAATCACCAACAGGATAACAGAAAAATCATTACCTAAAAAACACCGTATAGAGCAAATCTGTCACACAGTGCAATAAACCACCACACCACAGGAGTGCACAGGCCTTGAAAACTATTTATGATGCAGATTTTTATAATGATCCAGGGTTCATCAGGTCAAGAATTATATAAAGAAAATATCGATTCCTTTTATTCAATTCATAATAAGTGAATGAAGCCATTTTATCAGTCAGTTATGGCTATTAATGACCCAGTGAGACATACAAATCATAGACGTCTACATGTGCCTTTGTAGCGTAAATAGATAAATAAACAATAAATAAATAAAATGTATATTATAATCTGGTGTTTTTTTTTTTAAAGTAAGTATTTATGTGGACTAAGATAATTAGTCGTGATACGATTCCAAGAAAGTTTCCCTGCAGGTACGGCTGCCTTAAACAAGTCAAATTAATGTAGCTCACTGGTGGATTGTATGTGTTTTAAGTGGAAGAGGAAAAAAAAAAGCAAAAACATAAACCGCAGCCAAGGCCACAAGCTGCACATTATTTATACTCATTTACAGTCGTTTGTTTTGCACGGAAGCATAGATTATTGGAGTGTTTATGCACGGTGATTAGACTAAAGATAGTGGCTCAGCTTTCAACCATCGTTCAGTCATCCTCTGTAGTGCATCTTGGACGACTCGGATTGTATTCACTTCTGAAACACTGCGGAGAGAACTCACCTTCACATCCTGATTTTAAATGTTATGCTAAACACCGATGGAAATTCACTCCCACACTAAACCAAACCGAGTGAATAAATGAACACAGTTTTTTTTTCTCTTTTTTTTTTGGGTGTACAGCCTTAAACTTCTGTTATCCAAGGACTGCTGATGTTCAACTTTTAAAACTGCACAGGTTGCAGTGTTTTAGTGAGTAGGAGTTCAAACAGCACAAAAGCATAAAGAAAGCTGGTATTTTGGATGAGATAATGACCGCGCAGCATGCCTCGGATCCACAGGCTCAGATTTATTAGCAGGGATCTCCACTGGGTCGTGTCGATTCGGTATTGAATTCGGTGTACATGTGAGGAAGAGGTAATATGAGGTTGAAACTTGATATTTACAGTATGAAACGAACGTATCGGCTGTATCAAAGTCTGTTCTCACTGAGCCGAAAACCTGCCTTCAACTTCCACAGACCCCCCTGGAGACCAAACACTACCAAACAGTGGGTGATGAACATGGTGAAATAGAACACTTCTGGGTGACATGGAAACAGCTCTGGAGTCTTTCTGAGTCCTTCCCGGAAGCTGTAAGCCTTTCTTTTCTCTTTGCCCCCCTGGAGGCGTTTTAAAATGATCGATTTTTACATTATTTTAATCCAATGGACTGACGTGTTATTGGAAAGAGGAGTGATGGATCTGGATGTGCAAGACTGGGCATTGATCACCGGGAGAATGGAGGTCGGGTCGTTTCCCCGAGGATCTCCCTGACACGCACAGGCGCGGGCACGAGTTGATTCGACTCGCGGCTGCTTTGCTGAGAAGTTCATTTCCTATGAGAGAATCCATTACCGTCGCATCTCTCTGTATCAGATGCATTGTCCTGCTTGTGTGCGTAAAACAACCGGTTTTTTGTGCGATATTCCTCGTGATGGCCCTCCTCTCACCAGAGCATGTGAGGTGCAAAGAAAAAATGATTTCCTTATAATGATAAAAAAAAAAAAGTCTGATCCATCTCAAAGGGGAGGCGGTGTGAGGCTGCGCACAGTTTGCAGCAACTCACGGATTAAGTGATGCCCGTGAGATATCGGTCGGAAACACACGCAAGAGTGAGCGAGGAAGCGAAAGGAGGTAAGCGCGCACTCGAGCTGTAAGAGGCATTTTTTTTTTCCTGGAACGCGCACAGACAGACAGCGCTGCTGGTGAGACAGCAGACAGAGGAGGACAGGACTGAAGAAGGACGCACTACAAAAACGCATAGAGACAAAGTTCTCCTGCGTCGAGTTGAAGTATGGTGCCAACAAATATATGCGCTCCAATCCATTGAAAGTTTTGGATCATAACGGGAAAGCGGAGAAATATCCCTCAAGGAACGGGTGCACACATGGATCTCGGCGAGGCACGGGCGCTTTAGTGCAGTGGAGCCAAAGAGATATCCAGTCATGATTTGGGTTGCGTTTTTGCCCTTTTTGATTTCATGCGCGGTAGGGAACCGGACGACGGAGCAGGTGCCGTTCTTTCACGGCCATGTCTTTGAGAACTCGTCTCCAGGCTCCCGGGTCAACGGACTGAGCGTCCCGTTAAAACGGCTCAACTCGCAAAGGCTATGCGGTGCTGGAGAATCCGGTTCAGCGGCAGCGCACTTCAAACTCCTGGGAGAAGGGAGCGAGAATTTCCGCGTCTTTGCGCACCACAAACGGGGACATATTTTATTGAAGACTTCTGGGGTTTTGGACAGAGAGGAGCGGGCTGAATACGCACTGGGTCTGGGTTTGTGTTGCAGGCAATGCGCGGGACTTTCCGGGGAAGATGAAGACCAGTGTCCACTTGTCACCGAAGTGGCGTCTATTAAAGTGGATGTTTTGGACACCAACGACCACCAGCCCACTTTCCCCGGTGCCGATGTGAAACTGAGTCTGGATGATGCTACTGCGCTCCGCACGGCGATTTACACGGTGACCGCGCGGGACGATGACAGCGGCAAGAACGCCGAGCTCATCTACTTTGCCCTGCCCAAAAACGGGAGTTTCTACGCGGTGCCAAAAACCGGTGACATCCTCCTTGTTGACTCCATCTTGGGTCTGGATGGACCGATCAAATTTAAAGTGTTTGCCCGGGACCGCGGGTGGCCACCTCGCACGAGCCAGTGCATCGCAGTGGAGATAAATCCACGGCAATGGCCCGTGGCGCAAACGCTGACTCCCCAACTGGGTAAAAGGACACCGAAATCGCCAAATAAAGTACCAGCGCGAAAGTCCAGATCAGTCATGGAATCAGACAGTCCCGTTTTGATCAATGTGTCCGAGGATGCAGGCATCGGTTCGGTGGTGATGAACCTGAACCCGGTGAGGTTTCAGACGGCCACGTTTGAACTGGTGGAGCCCGAAGTGGAGAGCTCTCCGGTCAGCGTGAGCCGGGACAGCGGGGATATAGTCATATCACGGAGACTGGACCGAGAGACTGAGCCTCTGGTGGAGATCACTGTCAAAGTACAGGATAAACGAGGTGAGCAAAAGATGGAGCACACGTGTGAGAGAGCGGCACTGTGTGTGTGTGTGTGTGTGAGAGAGAGAGAGCGAGAGCGAGAGAGAGAGAGAGTGTGTGAAAAAGAATGACTGGGGCAGAGAGTGAGTCACAGTGATCGAATAAGACGGTTTGTGTGCGCTTTCATGTGTGCGCTTCCTGCAATGGCAAGTGGTATAAAAAACACAAGTCGTACTACATCATACTAGTAACACATTAGCTTTTCTATAATAGACTAATTTGTCTCTTTGTGACAGCTGAATTTCACATTCTGGATTAATTGCGTGCGTAAATACGCACGGAGAGGGAGCAGAACCTGTACGCATTTTGATTCACTGCAGTTCTTATGACATTGTCCCAAAGAAACTGTACTCAAACATTCTACATTATAAGACATATCTTGAAGCCAATATCGAATATATCTTTGTTTTTTGATCAGTGGATGTACACTGTTTGGTGTAACGTCGTTGCAAAGTGCTTTTTCTCTCGAAAAAAAAAAATCCCTCTAAGTTCCCTGCACCTGAGCTTTGAATTCTCTGTACAGGATCCATTATATGCTTACCAGTGTAATTAGGACTTGGCAGGAAAACACAAATACGTTGTGACTGATGTGCTGAATTATACTTTATTCATTCCTTTGGAGGAATTGTGTTTGAAAATAACTGGTAACTGGCTCAGTGGGCAGGCACTGTGTGTCTGAGGTCGTCGTTTTAGTGGAAGTTAGGGGAAGGTCATGGTTCTTTGAGGTGTCAGGAGACCCACACTAATCCGTGAAAACTCCACTCATAAACCCCTCTATGTACCCTTGTCAGCTAGGGCTCTATACCTTGACCCTCCTGTTGTGCTAAGCGCTAACCACTGGCTCCTTGCACCATCAGTTTTCAGAAACACTATTCCCGGGTGGCTTCCCATCCATCCACTAACCAGGGCGAATACTGCTTAGTCTTTGAAATCAGAAAAGTTCAAGTTTTCCCAGGGGGAGTCTGGCTGTAAGCAGTGTCAGAGTGTCCTGTGTTTACAGTGGAGGTTAAACTGAGTGACATTCATCAGTGCTGATGATGATTCATGTGCTTGGATAAATTAGTGCAGCGTGAATGTGTCTGCTGCCGCTGCCAGCAGCAACAGATGCTGGGATGTCAGGGGAGAGGCGAGGTGCGTCACGGCCATCATACCAACAGGTTAATTATCACCTGCGGATAAAACAAAACGACAGAGAGAAAGTTAACATACAGCCACATTCAAATTAATAAATGCATTTGTGAAGGGATGAAACAGTGGGCTAATTGACTGCGGCACTGAGCACTGAAGGCAGGAACATAGAGGGCAAAAACATGATGTATTATGTAGAGGAAAAGTCTAATATTGAGCGTGCACTTGATTCTATCTCAGTTTATTTATGTATCTGTCTGTCTGTGTGTACAAGTTTACTGGAAAGACACTTGTTCCATTAAGACCAGTTAACAGCATTTGACTGAAGGAGTGACCCAATCAATGTGACCTATTGGTCTTGGTAATGTGAGCTATCCTGATGCAGAAAATAAGCTGAGCCTGCTCCTGGCACAGTGTGCTTCCTTACACTCCCGGTAGCCTCGTGCAATGTTGGCTATTTGTCTCAACAATTTCCTTTTAAGCACATTAATATTGATGGAAAAAAAACTATTATTTCCAGTGTTAAATGTGACATTTCATCTTTCTGTTTCAGTAATACATCATCTGCTGTGAGAGCTGTATCAAATGATGTAGCTTATGTTGTTTAATTATAAAGAGACACTCAGTTTTCACCCGGTGTGTGTTGTCATAGGCAGGCGTCCAATACTGGGAGGAATTAAAACATGTAGAACACATTTTACCAGCTGATAAAAAAGTTAGATGATGTCTTTTTTTGTTTTTAATTGTCCATGCACTCTGTCAAACTTATTCCATAATTTCTGTCAGACTATGTTTTATTCTTCTTTTTTTTTTTTTTGGGTCAAATTACTAGAAATCAAACACACAGGAGACAGATTGAATAATAGCCTGACAGTCTTTTCAAGAATTAATTGTCAGGATATTGGTGGTAGAGGAATAGATACGGAAAAACTGTGTGTCATTTTCATTTTCAAAAAAATGAAATACTATGTGTGAAGCAGCATCATCTACATTTTTAGGAAATGAATGTTTAGGGAGAGCATTTTGGATTGAGTCAGATCCAGTGAGGATGAGCGGAACATTAAGTGTGAACAGACTTAGTGTATTTAAAGATTAGAGACACAGCGCATATTGTTGCTATGTGTCCAAATCCCTCTCTGACCAGTGCTTGTTTGGGTGATTGAATCTTGCATGTACCTCTGGTGTGTCTGTTTTTGACTTCGGTTGTGTTTTGCTCTGTCAGGCTGCATGTTATTACAAAGTTTCCAGGGAAGGATCAGCGTAAATGTTTCCTAAATGGATGGGTTTAAAAAAAAAAAAGCCTAAAAGCCCAACCTTTTATGAGTTTGATTGGAGATGAAGAAGGGGGGAGGAGGGGCGGTGGGTTGAAACAGACCTACATTTTCGTGACCTAACTGTTTACCGCTTCACACTGAAAGATGGCAAGTTTTCATTTCCGGGCTTAACGGCGGGCAGCGGGGGGCGAGTCCGATTCAGCTCGGTGTCTCAAGCGTGAGGAACACGGCATCCATTCGGTTGTTGGTGGCTCGGGTGAAGTCTTTTAATCCGTTTGGAGTGGAGAGTCCTGCCGGAGCCTCGACCTCCCTCCATCTGCTCGCATTATCCCTGTAATCCCATCTCATTCTCTCTGTCTGTCTTTCTGTTGCACTTTCTATCCCTCTCTCTCTTGCTCTCTTACTTTCTCGTTCTTATTTCCACTCTCAGTCCGGGGATTTATTTTGAGTGGAGGCACAGTTTAAGACTGTGTGAGAGAGAAAGCTTCTGACATGATTCTTCGAGGGACAGATGTGTGTGTGTGTGTGTGTGTGTGTGTGAGAGGCTGAGAGTGTTATGTGTCAGGATCTAAGATAACTTCCTCTTGTCTGCGGCGTTTGTGGTCCAATCCACAAGTGCTGCTGAGCTTCAGCAGCGTTGGAGTCACTTGTGTGTGTGTGTGTCTGGTTGTGTCACTCACATTGAGTGAAAGCAAACAAATCAATTCACACAGCTGCATTGTGTTTTGTTTTGTGTGGAAGTTGATATGGTATAGGGTTAGAGTAAATGATATAAAGATATTTGAATAAAAGTCATTGCCATGTCCTCCTACATGACAAAAGCAGGCTTCACAAAGGGTTATTCTTTTCCATTGTTTTTACCAGGGTTTCTTTAAATGCCTAATTCCTCTTACGTTCTGCTTTTTTATTTTATTTTCCTATCATAAGGCAGCGTATTTGTGCACACCGGGTTTAGGTTTGATATCCCAAGATTTCACAAGTCGTTTAATGCTGTGCCAACCCCTGTAAGAGCACCAAGTGAGAGCCCCATTAATTTTCCACAAAGGTTCTTCCTCCTCCTCTAAAACAGCCAATATGAGACGGTCCTTTGACTGCAGTGACTCCTGTTGGCACAATGATTAATGAAATGATTAATTTGGTTAATTAGTTAAATGATTAATTTGGTTAGCTACACAGAAGTCCTTTTTCAGAGCTTCCCCTTTGCAAAACGAGACCTTTTTTTTTCTCCCCCCTGCCACTGCTTTGCCCTTGTCATATCTTATTCTCGCCTCCTGTCTCAGTTAAAGCCTAACTACCTTTCATACATAAACTGTCCGGCTAACTCTGCATCACATTGACAGGAGGTTATTATATAGACCTTTTAGCTAAAGATTACAATGGTCTTCTGTGGTGAGTGTTCTCTGCTCTGGCAATGAATATGGCAGCACTGAAGACAGGACACCTATATTATGTTGAACAAAGGAATTTATTAGACCGCATTTTTAGCCTAATCCACCTTTGTGTCTACATTTTTATATTCTATTCCATTTAAAATAAACAAGTCCAGGAGGGCAGCAGCGTGGACTCTCTCAGCATGTGGAATGTTCAATCCAGTATTTGTCTGTCTTGAGTTTTAGCTCCAGTTTGGACCACTTCAGCGCCTTTCTTTCATGTTTAAGTAAAGCAGCAAATTTCTGTTTTTGATGTTTTTGTTTAGTGTTTTTGGTGCTGATTGAAAACTGACACAGCATCAGAAGTAGGAACCAAATGTATAATAAAATCTGTGATTCACTTTACCTGTAAACTTCCCGGTATGAAGAAATAAAAGGAAAAAGAAGCAGCGTCATTTACGATTAACGATTTAGGGAATTTAAGGAAAATAAATAATGAAAAAACAAAGCACTAATTCAAAACATCCTATCACTTAATTCATTATAAAAATTGTTTTTGCGTCCCTAATTCTGCTGGGAGACAGGTTATGTTTTTAAAAGTGACATTTGGTGTTGACTGCGCTAATTCTAAGAGCAACACAATGTGTTTTAAATAAATAACTTAATAACCTGCACAAAATAAAGCAAAAGAACATTTGAGCAAATAATAAATGGATTATGGGCATGTCAGGAAATCTTAACAACATAAAAATGGTCGACAAAGATTTCTTATTTTATTGAAAAAAGTATTGGAGAAAAGATGAATACCAGAAAACTGACCAGTAAAATCCAGTTCTGTTCATGATAAACATCATTTTTAGGAAGTGGCTCAGTTTTTCTCAGAAGTGTCATGCGGTGAATTTTGATTGCAGCTGTTTGTGTTTGTGTGTGTGTGTGTGTGTGTGTGTGTGTGTGTGTTTGCGTGCGTGCAGATTGTCAATGCATGCATGGGATTTTGGTTAATGAAGAGAAACAGCTGGCTTTAATCAAGAAATCTGTCGGTTGATCTCCCACAGATTTCTGACACTCACAACTAAACCACACACACACACGCAAACACACACACGCAGACAAATATGAACAAAAATGTACTGAAGCAACAAACAAAATTAGCCGTGTTTTTGGGCTCCTCAGTCACAAAAGTGCACCTAGAATGCTTTTATACATTGAGTTTACTTAATGTCTCAAACACACACACACGGATACAAACACACATACTCTACTTTTCCCACAAAATACAACATTGTGCTCACTGTGTGTTCTGAGCTGCCAAAATACCATTCCATATCCAGACAGATGGCAGTGAGAGAAGCCTGTTAGCTGCATATGTTACTCGTCTTTTGTTTATTGAGATGAAACAGTCCATTTGTTCCTTTAAAGAGCATAAATAGCACGTACTTGGTCTTCCATGCGTACACTTATGCATGCACAATGAGTACGCAAGCATGGCTAGCTGCATTAGCCCACACACAAACCCCATGTAATGACACTTCAGGTTTTTTTTGTTTTTTTTTTGGTTCATTTTATTGCAATTCTTTTTTTTTTCCCGCACACAGTCAGCACACAAAGTTCAGCTTATCATCGAGAGAGGCTGTGGTTCCATCAAGAAGTTTCACCCCAGCTTAACTGTATTTCACAGCAGACTTTCACCGACTCCCTAACTGCCGGCTTTGTTTTTCCGTCTGCTCTCCTCAGTGCCCAATGGGTCTTGTTTTTGTTTTTTTCCCCCCATTGCTTTTGTGTCTTTTATGTAAATGGTTCTTTAAAAAAACAACAACATCAAAATCTGAAAGTCTGTGCCATGCGATCACTGCAATTATTTAGCTTCCAGAGGCATTTCCAATTGTTGTTTAATTTGCTTCAACAAGACGGTACATTTTCGCCGCCTCTGATGGTTGGTGCAGAGCGAAACGTACAGTCAATTTGAGTTTTTCAGCTCAGATGGGTGACTCCAAGTATTTCACCAATGGTTTGCCAACTGCAGTTTGTAGAAATCCCAATTCTCGGCTTCAGATACTGTCAAATGTGCTGTGGAATTGCTGGCTTTCACTGGCACAGTTCTCTGGTTGACTGACTGATAGAGAGTTGCTGCATGATCTGCTGTGAGCACAGAGGGAAACGGAAAACGCTTGGCACCATTAAACCGGATAAACAATAGCGCGACAGAACTGTTGTCGAGCATTTGTGGTTTGTTAAGATGAAGGGTTAAAGGTGTTTAATGAAATAGCATGCAGCTTTCGAAGTTTACACCATAATTACAGCGAGATGAATCATTGACGTGTCCTTGCTGTGCAAGATTTGCAGTTAAAACAAAATATTTGAAACATGCCCACTTACAGCATAGCCAGACATTTCTGAGATGTCTCTGTATGACAATAAAAGCTGAAGGTGAAGACATTAGAGGTGACAAAGCCTAACCTTTGTTCCTGAGGGCGAAGCACTGAAACAAGTTGGAATGGCAGTTAAAACTGTGGAGTTTTATCTTGCGTGTGTGTGCTGAATAAAGAAGTGTCAGTTTGAGTAGGTGCACTAAATGAAGCTGAACACTGAGAGGACTTTGAGTATGAGAAAATGTCAGGTCAAATGTAAGTAGTCAAAGCAATTGAAGGCTTCAGTTTAAGCTGAAGTACAGATAGGTATTAGTTGGTCAGGTCAAGTTAAGTTAAATACGTTAGTGCTCATACCAAAGTGCCTGATGGTCCTATTGTATCGACAGATACTGTGGCATTCTTTGGTATTGTCATTACTCATGTCCTCGTTCCCTCTCTCTGGCGTTACAGGAAGTATACATGACAGAAGTGATTTTAAAAAAAGAAAAAGAAAAAAAAAAAAAGACTTCACTCCTTCCACCATCTGTCTTTGCCAGAAACTCTGCAAGCTTTAGCATCAGTTGTTCTAGAAGAGCAATGCTTTCTTCCTGTTTTGTGACACAGACCAGTTCAATTTGCTTCCAAATCCAAATGCGCTGCAGATGCCAAGAAAGGATGCCAAAATTCTCTGAGCTTGGCCTGCTTGTTAAAGGCAGTTGTAGTAAAGTTAATGTGGTAATGATAATCTGTCTTGTTCAGTAATATACAAAGTAATGAGAACCATAATGACAATTTATGAATTTACCTTTCAGTTTTACTGTACATCTACTAATCAGGGAGAAATCTGGCCCGTTTTTCCATGATAAGACACTGCAGTTCGTACTCACATTCAGATAAGCTACACAACAGTAGGGCAGCACAACTCGGTTTGAAAAACCTGCAGTCGCATCACATTGAAAATGGTTTGACACAGGCTTGTACCCTGATTTAGTTCTGACCTGCAATCCATCAATGCTTAACCTCAACTTTAAAAGCTTTTCATTGTTTAATGTCAAGTAGCTATTTTCATTTCTAACCTTTCAAAAACTTACCTCTTAAAATTACTGCTTTTACTTTTAAGGGCTCTCTGCACAGTGACAAAAGAAACCTTTTAAGGTTTCTGAAGAAAAGACAATCGTCTAATAACAGAAGACGATACCCATCAGAATAATACATAAGGCATCATTTCGACTTGACTTATGCCTTTCATACAGTTCTAAAATTTTAAATAGTTAGTAACATTTTTAGTTTCTTTAATTGAATAACTTTAACTTTACAGCTGTAGCAGCAAATAAACACCGGTGAAGTATTATGGAATAACCAGTGGTACCATGGTTATCCTCTGGGAAACACCAATGTTTGTATCTGAACTTAAGCATATAGACATACTTCACTGAAAAAAGGTAACAGTTCTGATCTGCTGGTGGGAGGCCATCACCAAAGTCGCTTTGACTTATATTTTAGTGACCAAAATGTCAGCACAGCAGGAGGCAACGTACCTGCAGCTTCACACTGGTACCTTCCTCTGGTCCCTGTGGTCTGTGTTAATGTCCGAGAGCTAATTATATGTATTTATCTTTCATCATTCGCAGTGCAGAGATGTGTTCCCAGTGTTTCCCACAGAATTAGGTTATATTTGTGGCTTTGACAAGGGGCTGTTGTGTGTGTGTGTGTGTGTGTGCGCGTGTGTGTGTGTGTGTGTGTGTGTGGTGTTCCCTGCTCTCTCCCTCTCAGGCACAGAAGTAAATTTACTTACCTCCCAAAATGTCAAACAGTAATTTTTACATGTTAATAAATCGTAGATTACTGTATGCCTCTATTTGACTTTCTCTATGCTACTGCTACACAGCAACTTATTTCTATGTGTTAGTTTCATCGGTAGTACATGTGATACAGGTTCCCTATGTTAGTGTGCTTGTCTATTTGCATATTTACATTTTCCAAAAAAAAAAAAAAATCATGATGAATAATTCATTGTAGTTAGCAGCAACAATTTGTGCCAAGATCAACTTCAATTACTGCGCTATAAATTAGATTTCTAGCACAGTGCTTACCTTTTTAATGGAATTCCGACTGCTTTACAATTTCACCTCTGCTCCTTTTATGCCAGGCTTGTTCCTGTGACTTATGATCCAAAATTTATAGATTTTAATGCACACATCATCAGCTTTGTTCTCATTTCATAGTCAACATTCCAGCAGAGTTACAACTGCTTTGTTTGATTAAAATAGATTTTAATGTCACTATTATTAATACAAAGCACTGAGTCAGATAGTAAGGACATTGTGCCATAAGTGCCAGAGTTTTCCTTTCAATTGCGTTGATTGATTTCTTGAAACATTTTAAAGCTCTCGACGCATTTGTCAAATATATTATTTATGCGGTGCAGCACAAAAACATAGTTCACCTGCAAAAGATCACCCCAAACATTTAACTCAGATTCAGAGTCACAATACTCTTTTGTCATTCACAAAAATTACATCAAGGATGCACTGGAGAACGATGCTTCAAACCAACTTCAGTGCTCTGAAGATGAGAAGTTCCTTTGGCACTGTGCAAACAATGGTGGTATAAATGTTCAGGTGACTTGTCAGTATGGCAGGGGTCCCTGGAAATGTCCCTTAAATCCACATTTGTCTTCCCCTGTTTTTTTTCATTGGCATTACTGTTCGCTGCAGAATGTTATTTCTGAGTCGCTGACTGACTGCTTTTGTGTAGCAAACTGATTCAGATGCAGATTGCAAATGAAACAAAAAGTGTTACATTGCACATTATACTCACAGTTAAATGGAAATGAAGCTGTTGTTTTTTTCACGTTAGATACACTGTTGTACAGCTAAGTGAAGAAAAATTGAACAAAAAATTAGAAAATACAATTTAAAAAATAAAATTATTGTATAGCCTAACACTGTAACATAATGAACACTACCTGGCAAGTTGCCATGTTGCCAAGCAGCGTCAATTTCAGCAAGCTGAGACATGTGGTCTCAAAACTGATAATTCTTCAGCCAGACTCAGGAACGGAGAATGTTGTAGAAGGAACGCCATCAGCATCTTTTGGTGGAGAGAAAACCATGGCTTTTTAACAAACACAAGTTAATCTCTTGTTCTCAGAGATAAGATCATTGTAGAGGGTGTTCAAGTATGTCAAGAGTTTCTGGGTTTTGTCTGGACGAATACTGGGAACATGTGTAATCATACCAGTCTCAGATACTGCAGTAAACATGATGATGCTACCCCAGCATTGGTCTGAAACATCTACCTTACCTCGGTGACCTGTAACATTTTGGCCACATGTCCTGTCCTTGGCCAGATTAAAACCAGCCCTAATGTACAAACAAAAAGGTGTGAAGAATTTCTCCTCTTTCCAGCTCTGCTATTCACTAAAACACAAGAAGTAAAGCATTAAATCAATTTTGCTTTGGAATCGAACTGTAACAGCAAAGTATTCTGTGTTCTTCTCTGCAACATTAACAAATATACACAGGCCTACAGTAAAGGAAACCCACAACATTCAGCATTGTATGACATAGTAGGTGTAGCACACAGCAGTGGTTTACCTGTACATACTGCAGCTGTCCCACTCTGTCTCAGTTATTACCAGGCCAAGGAGGTTATGTTTTAGCCAATGTTTATCGGTTTGTTGGTTTGTTTGTTAGCAACATAACTCAAAAAGTTCTGAACGGATTTTCATGAAATTTTTGGGAAATGTTGATAATGGCACAATAAACCGATGATTACATTTTGGTGATGTTCTGGTTTACCATCTGCTTATTATCATAAAACAGTAAATGCCGCTAAGTGTCACAGTCGTGCAGAATGCTGGCGTTGCACCGTTTGTCCACTAGATGGAGCTCTGACTCCACTCAGTCCTCAGTCCTCGCCGCTGTCTTCTCAGTAGTACAGGAGTAAGCTACAGCCAGGCAGCATTACAGGAGTGGGCTGAGCGGAGCTACTGACAGATAAGTTCATAAAGACGTTGTGCCATTAACAATGATTCAACATGTCTCTCTTTGCCTTGTGTCATGACAACTGACGCTTGCTTCATTGTGTCGGTCATGCTTTTCATTTATGTTGCATTGCTAAAGTTGTGTGAAGTTAGCTTAAGTTACTCCCTGTCTATTTATGTTAGCAGTAACGTGGCTGTAGTTATGCCAACCTAGCATAGCATTAGCTACCAGCTTAAAGCCAGTAAGTAGCTGCAGAAATAACTTAAGTGTACAAAATATTTGAGAGTACAGAACGACCGTTCTTATTCTCCGTGAATCTAATAGTGTAGATAAAATGAACGCAGGACTTTCACACTGGCTGGAAATCACAATATGATGGAAATGAGCTGCTTGGCGGAGGTCTGCGCTGTCTGAGTGCTTTTCTAGTTCTCAAATGGTACCTTGTAGAGTTGTTTCATGGTCATCGGGTAGCTTTTCACCACTGTCTACTGTTGAGAAGTTTACAGGATTGATATTATGAAAGATGGCTTTGCCCTCTAAAGTTGCACTCTGGATCTCTCTCACTGTAATAGCATTATTTGCTAGCACCATGTTGCAGATCAGGTGGAGCAGTTGGTAGCACTGTTGCCTCGCAGCAAGAAGGTTGCTGGTTCGCGTCCCGGTGGCACCGGATCTTTCTGTGTGGAGTTTGCATGTTCTCCCCATGCAGCGTGGGTTCTTTCCGGGTTCTCCGGCTTCCTCCCACAAGGTCCAAAAACATGTTGAGGTTAATTGCTTTTCAGGTGTGAATGTGAGTGTGCTTGGTTGTCTGTCTCTAAGTGTGGCCCTGTGATAGACTGGTGACCTGTCCAGGGTGTCCCCTGCTTTCACCCTAAGTCAGCTGGGATAGACTCCAGTGCCCCACGACCCTAGTGAGGATTAAGCGGTGTATAAAAAATGGATGGATGGATGTTGCAGATCTCTTGCTGTTGCTGCTCTGCTGCCACCAGTACAAAGCAGCCATCTAGTCCTAGAATTCACAAATAGATATACAAGATGCACTGTGCTGCAATGCACTGTCCTGTGCTGTTGCCTCATGTATTATTTTTACAGCATTAGTTTCAGACATGCATTGACTTTTATTCTGACTTTTATTGACTTTCTTCTGTATTTTTAACTTGAATTCTAGAGTACTAGAATAGTACAACCTAAATAATTCCAATATTGACTTTGCACATTCTTGTTTTCTTTGTGGAATTACTAGATACTTGATGACACTGGAGTGTAACCTGCTTTAGGCAGCACACAGTGACTTGGCTCATCCATTGTGAGGCCGTGGTTGATTACATGGTCCAATGTTGTGGCTGGTATTTCATCTGGGACACTATTTGTTTGTATTCTTCTGCCTCTTCTTCTATTCTGCTGTCTTCCCCTCACTTCACCACCGCAGATCCTTACCTCCTCCTCCTCTTCCTTGGGCAGCCAGTTGCCCCTGTTCATTATTTACCTGGCCAGGTTCCTCTATGCTCAGAAATTGTAGTGATTCTGTTGTGGCCAAGCTCTATAAATATGTCATGAATAGCAGCTGTCAACTAACTTGACAGAAGGTGTGATTGATTGATGGGAGATGTGAGAAAATCTGCAGTCATTAGTGAAATTGAAGTTGAACCTGCCAGGCAATTTAGCAACTGAGTGGACAATACACAACATCTATATCACTATAATGATATTCATCTACTGTATGTATGACAGACTTTGCCAATTAAATGGATTACTGTGCATGTGATGATGTACACGACAAAGTAATTCATACATGTTTTGAAGAGTACAGCTCGTCAGTGGACAAGCAACATAATGCGTTTTGATCTGCAAGATATATTTAATTGGTAATTGTCCAAAATGTAAACGATTGTATCCATTAATTTGCATAAATATACTCAAAGATTTGCATTTAGTTTAAAAGAATGAGAAAATTCAAATCTGTTGTAAACAAGTCCCCTGTGGTTTGGAGGTTTGCACATGTTGTTTTGAAAATATTCATTATCATTTGAATATTGTGCCAAAGCAATTAAGAAAAACAGTAACACCAAATATTATCATGTGGCTCCCCAAGTTCTTTTTTTTTGTTGTTGTCTCTTTTCTTTTTCTTTTTTTTTTCCTGCCTGCTTTATTTCCCCCATCAGTTCTCATTTAAACCTAATTTCATTTTATTCTTATTTGAAGCATCAATTTAAGAGCTCTCCTAATGTTCAGTGGCTCAAGAGGTAAAGTTGGTAATTTTTGATGTTTTCTATGTTAGCAGTTTTTACATGTTCTGCATCTTTACTTTGAAATGGAGGTCTAAAAATAGCAGGTCAGTGCAGCTGTATATGGCTTAGCTTATAAACACTATTGTAAAAATAAATATTAGATAGGAACTAATCTCGGCAGGCTTTATTTCTTTGTTTACAGACTGGGTGCCTATATAATACTTCAGTGATTTGGGAAACGGGAAGATTAATTTCAATATATCACAGCTTGTCATGGTTTATGGAATAATGATTGCTTATAGCTCAAGTTTGGAATAAAATCCAGAGGTGAATGGGGGCATTACTGCATGGAGCTTTGAGTGTTGTGCTCCTGTAATGCTCCTGGTCAGAGATTCAGCACTGAGAAGTGACATAAATCTGAATAACTTTGGACAAACATTGGTAAATGTTCTAGAAACAAACTTAGGTGTGCCACGATAAAATGTGGGGAAACGCTGATTTATATCAGGCTTGATATTATTTGCAAGATAAAGCCTTGGTTTTAGGAAATAAAGACTCTAAACACAACAATTAAAAGGAAATTAAACAACTGAAAATGTTCTCATTAATTACTGTCACATGTTGTTATCAAGGTGTTTGGTTGGCATTGATGTGATAACGGATTGTTTTCATCCTTCATATCTTACAGGCATAGTGTCAGCTGTTCATTTCCCAGTGAACAAGCAGCATTTGCCAGCATTGGCAATGGGAGTAATAAAATAAATTAATAGGGAATGAGAACTGACAAATACCAAGTTGGACGTATAGTGAATATAAAGACATAAGGCTGCCATTGGCTTCATTGCCTTCCAAAAAAAAAGTACTTTTTTAATGTAGTGATTAAAGGCAGAGTTTGCATTCCTGAAGCTGGATTGTCATTGTTTAGTTCGATCCAATCCAATCATAAATCATGAATACAATTTTAAACATGTTAAATTGCAGGGTGCTTAATGAATCAGCTTAAATGTACGACTTTCACAAATGACACCTGCTTACTCTGCTTCCAAACGCATGAAGTGATATTGGTTTGCAGCATTTACACAAAGATTTGGTTGCACTTCACGCAGCAAATCCTCAAGTGTGCCTGAATTGATCAGTAAAGCCACACAACAGCAATCTTTTCCATCACCGGTCAGTAATTTCGATTGGCAAACACGCGGTCACCATTAGATGAGGCAGATCAGTTATTGCTTTTACAGTCATTATTTGGTGAAAATATGCCCATTATATTGCAAACAAATCACTTCCACGGTTCCTTTGCTAACATTCTGAGTCTGGTCACCTTCTTAACAAAATCTTGGTCTGTTTTCTGGACTCTGATTTGTCCAAACAAATTCACCAGCAGAGAAACGGCCCTAGGGTTAAATGAACCCCTTTAATCTAAATGGGCATTAGGATTCCCCCATGATACTTGGGCAGTTGCATCATCTAGGCACACTTTTGTGTTTTTATATAAATAGTAATGTCTCACCAAAGAGCATGTGTGACACATTTCAGTGTTGTAAAAAGAGTTTATTATGAGCCAGTAGCTCATTAAGAAGTATTTATGCAAAGAAAACCCCGTAATGAATAGAAATTGGATGTTAATATGTCAATAACCTCTGTCCTCTGTGCTATCCTACTCCTCAGAGAAGGTTGTCTGCCATGCTTAAGTCATGCTGCCTCTGTAGCTGCTCCCTAATTGAAGTGTGCGTTGCTTTAATGTGGCAGGAGTAGCCTGTTTATTTGTGTGTGGGTAGAGGCCACAGGGTAGCTTCCTCATGTCTAGCCTTTCTGCCAGCTTTTGCTGCAACGGGATCAATTAATGTCTGCACGTATGTGTGTCTGTGCGTAATTGCAAGTGTGTGTGGGAGGGTCAGCGTACGTGTGTTCGGATCAAACAAGTATATACAAAAGTGTGTCTATGCGTGTGTTCGGTTGCGCGTGCGTGTGTGTGTATGTGGTGTCACACCCCTCCCTTTTTAACTGTTGCCTCGCAGCACCTCCTCTAATATGCTGAGCACACAAGAGAGCTCCATTTTGCTCTTCTTCCTCCTTGTTTCTTCCATAGATCCGTTTTTTTTTTCTCTTTATCTCATATAGACATACACACTTTCTCTTGTTTCCCCCCCCTCCTTGATGTGAAGAGTTTGATTTCCATCTTGTAGTGTGGGCTGCCACATGTATTATGGCCACACACTTCCTTCTGTATACTCCGAGGCTGTTACACAGAACATATGTACTGTCTGACTTGTTTTCCTCACCTAATCCACCAAATTTTTCTGTCTGCTCTTTTCTGCTTTTTTCTCCCTTTCTTCTCCTCGCTCCGGATTGTTTCAAGCACCATCTTCTATCTTTCTGTACTGTCTCTCCTGTTTTCCACTCCAGCTATTTTTCTTTTTCTTTTTTTTTTCAAATCACATTCCCATTTTTCTCTCCCAGATTCTTTCCCCTCCCTGCTCTTCCCAAGACATTATGTTTTTCAGTTGGGGATATATGCCTGCTTTATTCACCTTTTCTTCATTTATTCTTTCAGCATCACATTTTTTAGAGGGAGGCACATACCCCCCCTCCTTCTCTTCCTGTGGCTCATGCTATCAATGTGAGTGATTGTGCAATCCCGCGGCGTGTTAAAGACATGAGGAGACTGTCAAACAGATCAATAGACAGTGTCTGAATATGTCTTCTAACTCCCTTCCACACGCCATTGCTCAAATACACACACGCACACACACGCACACACAAACACACGTTGAAAAGCAGACCAACAGTTACACACACAGATGAAGAAATTCTTTAATGCATCTTACACAGGCAAATGCAGGCATGTGTAAGATGCATACAGCAAAATGTGCAATGTTACAGTCACATAACAAGGATAGTTAATTTAGATTTTTACATAAAAGATAAAGACACGCATTCAAGACACAGGTCACCCAGACAGGAGCAGTGATTGTTGTGCTTTACTGTGATTGATTATCCATCTTAAACAGAGGAAGTCAGTTCATCTAATAAAGACAGACAAGTTGAGACTTAAAGGTTGGAAGCCCTCTTTCTGATTCTCTTATTCATGCTTGTTCACATGCAATAACATAAACATACCACATGTGCTTTATACAGCCATGGAACACATATTAGACCACCCTTGTTTTCTTCAATTTCTTGTTCATTTTAAAGCCTGGTACAACGAAAGGTACATTTGTTTGGACAAATATAATGATAACAACAAAAACAGCTCATAAGAGTTTAATGTATTTATTTAAATATATTTTTTGAGCTTTTTTGCCTTTGTTTTAGAGCAGTAGAGATAGACAGGAAAGGGGGGAGAAGAATGGGGAGAGACCTGCAGCAAAGGGTTGTGAGTGGGAGTCGAACCCACGACCGCTGCGTCGGGGAACTATAGCCTCTGTTCATGGGTCCCCTGCTCAACGAGGTGACCTGTGGGGTGCCCTTAAGAGTTTGATTTATAATATATATCTAGCCATTTTCCGTGATTTTCTTGATAATAACCAAAATCACTTAAGTTCTTACATTAATAGCTGTGGCATTGCACTGTCAAAAACAGTACTTTTAGGCGTTCCATGTTTTCTTTTCTGTCTGTTTCAGTCACATGAGACACACAGGAGTTAGTATTTGATTGCATAACCATTGTTTCTGATGACTGCAGAGATGCGTCTTGGCACGTTCTCCACCAGCTTCTGACATTGTTCTGCTGTCACAGCAGCTCATTCCTGTAGCACAAATTCAAATAAATTTGCTTTGTTTTTGGGCTTGTGGTTCTCCATTTTGCGTTTGATGATTTTCCACAAGTTTTCAGTTGGATTTAGATCTGGTGACTGAACAGGCCAAGGCATGGTTCTAATGTACTGGTTCTCCATCCAGGCTTTAACTGACCTTGCCGTGTGGCAAGGGCCATTGTCTTGTGGAAATATCCAGTCATTCGAGGCATGAAAGAGTTTTCCAGCTGATGGAAGAAGACTGTTTTCAAGAGTAGCCCTGTACATGACCTGGTTCATTGGCCCTTCACACAATTGCATTTGCCCTGTTCCACCCATACTGAAACAAGCCCAGATCGTCACTGATCCACCTCCATGTTTTACTGTAGGGGGCAAGACAGTCTGGTTTGTAGGCTTCTCCAGGCTTCCTCCTGACCAGTAAGTTGGCTGCAGTGGGCATCAAATGAAAATTGGATTCATCACTGAAGAGAACCTTAGCTCAATCATCAACAGTCCAATCCTTGTGATCCCCAGCAAAGAGTAACTGGACTTTCCTCTGCCTTTCATTGATGAAGGGCTTCTTCCTGCCCTGTGTGACTTCAGACCAGCTTCAAGAAGTCGGTTTCAATCTGTCCTTGCCGAACAAGTTATATTTCTCGACAGTGCCCACTCATTTTAAGGTCCCTGGAGGTCTGACGACGATTCCTGACACAGGAATGGATGAGTGCGCAGTCATCTCATGAGGTAGAAAGACATTTCCTGCTGCGACCAGCTATAAATTTGGTAGCACCATGTTGGGCATTTTTTCCCCCTTGGTGTAATGAACAGCTGTTTTGAAAATCTTCAGTTTTTTCTCTACCTGTCTCTCACTCATGCCAATTTCCAGCAGTGCCAAGATGGCTGCCTTTGTGTCATCACATAATTCTTTTGTTTTAGGCATTATGTGAGAGCTGACAACTTCTGAGTTGTGCTACTGCTTGAATGTAAGCAGGAAACTGCTCTAGGCCTTTGCATGTGCAGTGCTGCTTATGACATGAAATGGCCTCTTGTATACTGTGGGAATGCAATTAAGCTTAAGCATGTCAAATAGGACATAAAGTATTATGTAATCAGCTGCATTTTTTGTCGTGTTCATTGTGTTCTTAAGGTAATATACCTTCAGTGGTACCAGGCATCAAAATGAACAGTAGAGACCACTACAAAAAGGGGAGCTGCTGTTATGTATCACAGTGTTTGTCAGATCATGAATCAGCTTGAATCTCCTCCAACACGGAGGGTAGAGTGCGGCTGCAAATCAGTTAAATTAGACCTCCATAATGGCTGCATTTGCAAGAGTACTCTCGATTATATTTAATAAATTTAGCTGACATTCTTATCCACTGTGGTTTTCAGGAAGTCTCTGCTACAAAACAAGAAAGCAACAGAAAAGATGCAAAGGTCAGAGCAACAGTGGTCTCACAATATCAGAGTGATGACAGCGAGATTACATGCAGGCCAAAGTGTGCAGAAAGGAGAAAGAATAAAGACTCAGAAGTAGGGGTGGGACAAAATATCAATACAGCGATATATCGTCGTCCTTCCTTGTGCGATGTGTGTATCGATACACTACCGCATAATATCGATACTTTAATATAATAAGGCACTCTAAACTCTGCCAGATTCCCCTGTCGGCTGCCATTTCCCCAGCGTCACTACTTAATGACTCCACACGGTGGCATTAAGCACATGAATGAGGAAGACTTGAGCGGAATTGGCCGAAAAGAGTTTGTACTGGTATAGTGGCGGACATCAACGCTCATGAAATAGTCACGAAACTTAATCTATTAGTTGGTGATCAGGGACATGTATTGCCCAAATTTTTCGTGTCCCCAACTACGAATTTCAAACCAATACATTTCAGTTGGACCACATTTTTTTCCCTCTTTTGGACAGCGCATATGCTGTGATGTTTTTGTCGTTCTTTTCTTCCGACAGTCAATAATAACAATGAAATGGAATTAAAACTCATAAAACAAGTAAAACATGTAGCAGTGGACAATCAGGCATGAACCAGTTTTACTGATGAACATTAACATTGTGTAAACACCAGCGCTGAGCAGCTACCATGTGCTCCAGTTGCATATAAGCTCCGTATCCATTCAAATATAAAAGGCAAAAAATCAGTGGTGGGAAATGTATCTGTAGCTTTGTGAAGCTTTTAGCTAGCTCGTCAAGGGTGGCTACTTTAGCAACTAGCTAAGTCTAGCTGCTTCTTCTTCTTCTTCTTCTGCTTCTATTGATTAGGCGGTTGGCATCTAATGTTCAGGTGCATTACCGCCACCTACTGTACACACAAAAAAATACATAGACTCTGAAGGAAGTGTCTTAATTTTATTTATTTATTTTTTACAAGATTGTCTTTTATTCCTACTCAAGTACTTTAAAAAATCTACTTAAGTCGTGATATTATTATTTTTTTTTAAGTTATTTTTTTGGCTGTTATTACACAGGACAGTTGAGAGAGAGACAGGAAAGTGGGGGAGGAGAATGAGGGAAAAGGTTGCAGCAATGGGCCATGAGCGGGATTTGAACTCATGGCTGCTGCATCGGGGACCATAGCCCCTGTGCATGGGACGCTGGCTCAACCAGGTGAGCTATAGCGGCGTCCAAGTCGTTATATTCTAAAGTAAGAATTTCCTTGTGCGCTGTTTTTGTTTACTCTAACTACAATGGCCATAAACCACAGCGACTGGGAATACGTTTAAAGTGTAGCTGCAGAAAGGATCTTTTCCACTGCTGGTGACATAATCACCACTCAGAGTGTGCTCCCCTCTGAGCATGCTAATTAGTTGCTGTTCCTGAAGAAGAACATGCTTATTCGAGAAAGAATTGAAACGTGCTCAGGTTGCTATACCACTTGCTGCAAAGCACTGACATGTTCCCAGGTTGATGTAAAACAACACTGAGATGTTCTTACGTTTACATAAAAGAAGCTGGTAAATTGTGAAATGTTCCAGGTTCACAATACAGGTTGACAGACCATAAAATCTGTCCAGATATACACAAAAACGAGTATAAAATGTGTATAGGTTTACATACACTAGTTGGTTATGCACTAAAGCACCTTTTTTTAAAAAAAAAAAAAAAAGCCTTAAATAAAGAAATATGATGGCACATGTGGACATTCGTGGTAAGTTGCATTCAGTGTGTTTGTAAAAGAGGCCTATGGCAAGACTATCGGCAGTTTTTGTTATGTGGGTCATCCATATTTGTGTCAAATCCAGTGAAAGTGACACCAAACTGCAGTAAATAAATAAATACTGAACTTAACCTTTTTACAGGAATTTTGTATTTTTCAGTTACAGATATTATGATGTATCGTTATGTGATTGTCCTGCAACATATCGATTATCGCAGTATCGCTGTATTGTGATAGTATCGGTATCGTGAGCCATGTATCGCATATCGTATTGTGAGGTACCCTGTGATTCCCACCCCTACTCAGGAGGTATAGGCTATGTTTTGTTGATACAATGAGCATGTAAATCATTTAATTCACATAGAATGATCAAAGGGTCTATATGCCCTCCAAGCACAGTAGCAAGAGTGGGATTTTTACAGTGATTCAATATGCAAGCAGAGAAGGATGAATAGAAAGAGAATCTAGGGAAGACAATCAGAGACAACAAACAACTGTTCTTCTCAGGCTCAACACTATCGTGTTCTATGTTTAATGTGGCTCAGCTCAGAGCCACATTAAATGTACAGATAATTTGCAAATATTTGTTACATATTTACTGGTTTAATTTTTCTTGTCTGCACCCATTTTGGTATCTTGAATGTGAACATGAATACCCGAGAGGACAGTCAAAGGACAGGGAGCAACAGCAGCGGTTGAGTGGCACAGTGTAATTTTGGTGTCGAAGATTGCAGGTCTTGTGCGTGTGGAGGGTTCAGGTTCAGTGCCATTTGAAAAAAATGAAATACTACTTTTTCCTTACTGATCACAGACTTGGAGTAGGAAATCAAATCCAGGCATGAAATAAGATAACGGATCATTGCATTTGCTGTCACTATTTGATTCAAAGCATTTAGCATGACAATTTAAAAGAATTTTGCTATTTGACACCAATAAAAAAAATACCTCAAGTGGGAACTTTATTCATTGTAGGTAAATACACCTAACAGCTTCAAAATTCTTTCTGTTACTAATCTGCGTCTGTGTTCTGCTACCAATCACGTGTGGCTCTATTTGATACGCTGGGAAAAGACAAAAAGGAACATCATCTCTTGGGCTTTTACTTCACTACAAAACCAGCACAGTTCCATGGTGAAGAGTGAGAAGACATTAGTAAAGAAGCCAGCCTTTTAAATACCTGGCCCTGTATTTGAATCGGTGTTTATTTTGGACTGTTAATTACCTTGCAATGTCCATGTAATGCCAGTAACCATTGCCAATACAGAAAATAGAATGAATAAAAACACAATATGTTACTTATGTCGACAGACAGAAAGTAAGGATGTGGAGGTCTGTATCCTGACAGACACTTAACCTTCACCTTTATAAAAATCAGAACCAGAATATTTCCCTAACCGTCCTGTTTTTTTCTGTAGAAAATGTAGAGTGGGGTTTATAGAACATTGGCACTGAATGCTGAAGAGCTTGCTCAAATGGAAACATTTGGACCATTCTGGGTTTCTCTGTGAAATACATTATTGTAAGGTCTTCACCTTGCTATGTGAAGTCCACGGAGGTGATTTATGTTGTGAATTGGCACTATATAAGTAAAACTGAATTGAAATAAATGAAGTGCAATACGGTATTTTGCAGAATATTTGAATGTATGTGATTGTCTGCCAACATGGTTGATCATTGGGCAGTGTATTCCTTTTTCTTTTCTACTTCTGTTCCTAATTATAAAAGTCACTGATCTGGCTCTCTACATCATAAATTGTGCAGTGTGCCTCACAAAATGTAACACTGATACAAAACATAGACTATGGTCTTTTCTGTTATTACTTAAGCCTAAAGATTCATTCAGTAATGTTTCATTTATATATAAAAGGACAGTAGTAGATATAAATAATAGTATATATAAACCAAACTATGTATACATAGTTTAATATCACTTGGACCCCAGAATTTTTTATATTACAACCCCAGCTGAAGGACTGCAAGCTGATCTCCAGCTCAGTGCTATGACTCCAGGGTCTCATAAAAATCTTTTAAACGTTTCAGTCTGAGGCTGTAACAAGACTCATCATTTAGGAGATACTTTAAGTGTTTAGCTGAATCTGTTTAGTCAGTTCTCTAAAAGTTTATTACAGCTACAGGCAGCTGGTAGCTGCCAGATACAACAGCCTCCAAGTGCAAGACTTTAATAGGTCCCCCTGACCACCTAAGATACATGTACTCCCACGCTGTAGACCACATAAAGAAGTATCAGAGAAATCCTGCAGTGAATTTCTACAGCCAGGGTCTGTTACCGAAGCTAACTTTACTCAAGATACACCACTGTAGCTGAAAGTACACTGAACTTATGAGTAACTTTCTCAATTTTATTGACGTTTTAAAAAGCTCAACAGAGAGACTGGGCGTGCTCAGATATCTTCAGTGGTGCATTGCGGTTATTTTTGGATATATTTTTTGTCTCAATCATTGAAAGGGGAAAATAGGTTTGTACTGTATTTTCTTCTCCAGTCCTGATATGTACTACATGTACTCCCTGATAGACACTGCACTCAGCAAGAGAACAGGTAATGTCGTCACAGATACAAGGACAAAGCACTGAAAGTAACTAAGAGCTAATTTACAGTGTAACATTTGCAAACTAAAAGCCTGAGAATTATTCAGGAATTTTCCTTCAAGAAATATTCCACTCATGTATTTTTGAACTATAGGTTGTTAAAGGAGGGTCCAGAAAAGTCAAGAACTTTCTGATCTATGGAGAATGTTGACTTTTGTTCACTTGGATTCTCCGCAGATATATTCCAGATAGTAACTGTTGTGATGCCACAAAATGACAGTCTTCTTAATGCCTTCCTTTTAGCTTAGTTTTTAGTGAATGTCCCAAATATGCAATATGGAGTCAAGAACTCCAGTATCCATAGGAATTATAATTCTTGTCTGCTGGGAGCAGTGAAGAGAATAGTGTGACATTGTTGTCCAGCTGCAAAGCCCACAACAGGTCAACAGGGTTGAATAACCAAAAGTTGGCATTTTGTTGAATCATTCAACCACTAAACCCTCCCTGTTTGTAGACCTGGTGTCTCCATAACAACACCATATTATTTCGTCTTTTCCTGCAGTCCGACAATACACAGCAAATTGTACTGCACTAAGGTTTTTGACACCTTTCTGTTGTTTCCAGCATCAAGACTTTAGTTATTGCTACAGTAGCTCCACATGGGCCAGCCTTTGCTCTCCATGTGAACCAGTGAGCCTTGGGCACCTATGACCCTATTGTCTGTTCACTGGTTGCCCTTCACCTGACACCTTTGATAAAAAACTAACCATTTTGTTTCGGGAACACCCCACAAGACCATCCTAGTCGTGTAGCTATCATAATGTAGCCCTTGTCGAAGTTGCTCAGATCATCACCCTGCCCATTTTTCTAGCTTTCAACACATCAACTTCAAGAACTGACTGTTCACTTGCTGTCTAGTATATCTCACCCATTGTCAAGTGCTACTGTAAAGAGATAATCAATGTATTTCACTTCACCTGCCAATGGTTTTAATGTTGTGGCTGATGAATGAATGCTGTAATTGGGTACAGAGGGTGTCTTTTTGCTTGGGAGGACAATCTTGAATTGTCAACGGGTCTTATCAAACAATTATTGATTTAATACCCCCCCAAATTTCCAGTGTCAGTGTCTAACAGTAAGAAGATTGATTTGGTTGGAGTAATCATTTAAAGTGCAGTTAGACCTTTAAAGTGATAGATTGGAAAAATGAGTCCTCATAATGCCAGAAGGCCCTGTGTAGCTGCAGCAATACCAGCTCCACACAAACAAGTGTGTGAGCACTCAAACTCAGGCTAGCAACATTGTGCACAGTGAACATATTCAAAAAGATTTAGAGAACACTTGTCATCCTAAATTGCATAGTCAGGGTAATCTAATTGCAGACACAAAAACGCCTGAAGGTGTCATTGAAATAGCAGGCGCACTTTAGCACATAAACAATTAATTGTATGTGTATTTTAGGGAGCCTACAATGTGTGTGTGTGTGTGTGCTTGTGTATGTGTGTGTGTGAGTGAGTGTGTGCACATAGGTACGATAACAAGAGCCCATGCCGTGAGCAGTAATCTGCTAACACAGTGAATTGAGTTGACTCTGCAGGATTATCAGTGGTGTGTAACTCAACACACTCTTAATTACTGCTATACAGTCATGTTCAATGTAGAGGAAGAGACGGAGAATAAAGAAGAAGGAGCACCCTTATAATAGCTCCAATACATTCTTAGAAAGGCAGCAGAAAATAGAAGAGATGAAAGAGGGTGAGAGGATGTTTATTATTGTCTATGTTTGGATATTAACTCAATGTACGACGAGAGTGTCAGCCGTAAAGAGTTTAGATCTGCAACTAATCTAGCACACACAGACATACACACACACACACACACACACACACACACACACACACACACACACACACACACACACAGAGTCATACGTGCAGGCACACACCAACATATGTCACCATATATGTCACCAAATTATCCCTGAGCTAGTTGTTCTCCATGATGAGACTGTTCTGTCATTGTCATCACCCTGTTCCTATCAGTGTGTGTGTGTGTGTGTGTGTGTGTGTCAGAGGCAGAGAGGGAGAGGATGAGAGAGGCTGCCAGTTGTGGCAGATCGATATCACTGACTGAGAGATCACAGGAATGCTTAGTGCCCATCAATGACTTCATGTGAACGTGTGTCTGTGTGTTACACAGTATCCAGTGACAGAAAAGAGGGAAATGGGTAGAGGATGGATAGTTTAATGAAAGAAAGAAACAGATCAGTTAATGAATCCTATTTTCTGCTCCAAGTTTCTTCTTCTTCTTCTTCTTCTCTCTCTCTGTCTCTCTCTCTCTGTCCACCCTCCTTGCTCTCTGTCTCTCGTGTCTGATCCAGCTTATGATGATGATGCGCTTATGAAACTGAGACAGAATATGAGACAGAGTTGTGACGGAGAGATTGATGTCTTTTTTTTTTTTTCTCAATTATTCGTGAAGTCTTTTTCTGTTCTCTCTATTCTTTGTGGTCTTTATCTTTTTTTGACCCTTGTCACCTCATCACTTTTTCACAATTGCATTTTCAGATGTCCTTTCATTGTTGATTTATTCTAGGAGCAAAATTGTATGTATATTTTTAATTTGAAAAGCGGTCATTTTGGTGAACATCTAATTTGAAGGAGGCCCATTGTTAACTGAAGTAAATTAATCGACTGTACAGAAACAATGAAAGTGTATATACTTAAAAAAGTCTGAGTCTAGAGCCACACCAGCAACACAATTAGACTGTACATAAGGAACAGGCGTGCTTAAGCTGAATGCTTAAAGGGAAAATGAAGCACACAGTCAAGTTAACAATTCAATACATGTATTTCCACTCTATTCAGAGGGTGTACAACAAACACGAAAACGTAAGCATATAAAAGGATAAAGAAGATTGTTTTGTGTCTTCTGTACAAAGAGCGCTGCCATCTTGAAGTACAATAACCGATGACGTCATACGGTTGGTTAGCAGCTTTAGACAGAAAAAGACAGACTGTGGACAATAAAGACGGTGATATTCAGATCATCAGAAGACAAAGGAGGCCATTAGGACCAAATACCAGAATATTCGGTCGTTGTGGTGGTATCCGGATATCAGTTTTGAGATCCGAATATACTCGAGTCCAGTTTGGCCCACTTGGATGGTGGAAACAGAACTGTGACCGCTATCCTAAACTGACATTAGCAGCCAAATACTGCCTGTGCGTTCCGACCACTTCCACCCCGTTGGAGTGCATTTATTCTAAGGCTGGCTACGTTGTCAACAAAACCAGGAGTTCACTCTTGCCTGAAAATGTTGACAAACCCGTCTTCTTGGCACGTACTATGAAGAGGGTGTAGGTAGGCTAGTGAAATGTCCATTCTTGTAAATCTATACAACGTGATGGCGGCGTGCATGGACACAGCGGCCCCTTCAGGAAACACTCTCTCATCTTGCCTGTACTACTGTGTATGTACAGCAAAATGACAATAAACTTGAAAAAAAAAAAAGAATAGAGTGGAAATACATGTCATGAATTATGCTAACTTGACTGTGTGCTTTATTTCCCCTACAAGTGATGACAGAATCACACCTGCAATGTTAACATATTGTTGTTCAGCAGGTGTTAAATTCACATCTTAGTTTAATCTGCTTGTGTGTGTCCAGGCTGTGTGAGGTAGTGGCTCACCTGTGTACTGAGTCACAGTGATGCCATCACTGAGTCAGTCATGGCATTGCTAGAATTACAATTATTTATCACAATTACTCAATGAGTCTAGAGAAAATATTTTTATTGCACTTTCACATTTGAAAGATCAGAGCGTTGCTTTCACTTCCATGTTGTGCTCCATTCAGATTAAAAAAATAAAATAAGGCTCTTTTTTAAACCTGAATTTTGAGCTTTACCTAGAGGCAAAATCGAAATTAAATTGCACTAAAACACAAAAAACATTTCTGAAAATCTTCTTGTCTATAGACACTATTATTTCATAAATACCTGCAGGTTGTTGTAGAAGCTACGTAGTCAGCTGTGCAGAGAGAAGCCTCTAGTCTCCACTCAGCTACTGGAGTAGAGCAGCTCAGACAGGTGTGTGACTGAAAATGGCTTTGCTAAGAGTGAAATAGGGCATTCTGGTGCCAGATTTACCAAGTGTAAACTGACTGACTTCATCTATATGGACTATGAGTGGAGCAATATTGCAGTCAATTGTGGTCATATAATTGTTGGAAGGCAAAAATCTAAATGAAGTAACTATATAATACAATACAATTGTGTATCCCTACAACTGATGATGTGCTGTCTTCCTTTTCAGAGTTTCTCTCCTGTTTCTTGCTCATTTTACAGCACATGGAATCAACAAACTTTGTGTTTTGTAAATATATAAGCTTAAAATGAACTGAGCGTATCCCAGAACTCCATTATGTTACACTGATATCAGGTGTGATGATGTGTTGTATTTCAGTAGCAACTTCACATCAACCAGCCTAATCTTTTACTTGTCCAGTGACACGAGGAGGCAGAGATCAAGAGTTTCCTCTCTCCAAATCAAGTGAGACTTCCTAACTGAAATACACCTCATTTTCTGTCTGTTGATTGCATTACATTCTGAGTTACAGGCTTCTGTTGGTCGAGAAAGTGCTTTCTGTTGCTCTTATACAATAAATCTCTGCCTGCTTGCTTGTTGAACGTTGGCCTGAGCTGTTGTAAAAAATTGTGGCTGATGTGTTGGATGGGCTTGAAACAAGACAGAAGTACAATTAAAAACTCTAAAAGAGTAAAAAGGATCTACTTTTAATTGGTCAAGTTTTAAGGTTTGAATTATTCTTTAAGGAGGTGGCATCCTTGACTGAATTTTTATTTATTTTTTTTATCAGGGAGATTTCGAAACTTGCTCCTGTCAGAATTAGAATTCTTAGAAACATTTATTTTTTAATACAGTCAGAAGGGAACAGAATATTAGCTACCTGTGGCTTCAGTCCAGATCGTTCACATCAGTCAGACCCAGAGCTCTTTGTCTCTCTGTTTTACATTCTGCTCTGTCATGTCTGTTCCTCATTTCCTTCTGTCTTGTGCCAATTTACGTCGTCAGACTACATCCTCTCGTCATTGATCTCCTGTCCAACTTTCAGGGGGGGCAGGGTGCCTTATTCCACTTCACTCCATTTCTCTTTTCCCTTTAGCCCACTTCGCTCCCAACTAGTCTAAATCAAATCCATCTCAGTGCTAAAATTAATAATTGTTCACTTCTAATAATGTGAATGAATAGCTGCAATGTAACAGTGCACTGCTCAAATTTCTCTCCATCCAACTTGTCTTTATCCATCTTTTCCCCCAATTCTGATTAGGTTGTTTCCCATCCACTGTGCACAGTGTAGCACTGTGTGGCTAATTGGCAAGTTCAATCAGAGACACAAATGAAGAGAAGAGACATTGACCTTTCAGAGGTAGTCACTGTTCTCGTGTCTTTTCGCTTTCCTTCTTTTCCTCTCATTTTCTGTTACATCTTTCATCTTCGCATCTTTGCTTCTCTCATACTCCCCCTTTCCTTTTTCCTCTAACCTCTTCTTAATGTCTCATACCCTTCTTGTCTCCTGCCCCTGCTTCTTCTCTGTTCTTCTCTTTTCACTGTGGGAAATGAGTTGCCAGTCATTCCAATTTATTTTGACAACTTATTCTCCGGCTTGTCAGAAGAAAATTACAGCGTACATACATGCTCACACACTTTCCTTGTGTGCACTCACACTGTATGTGTCTATTTTCACCGCCTCCCACAGCTAAAAACCCACTGCTCCCAACATCCAGCTAGTCAGGGAGGGAGGGAAGCAATGGTCCAGAGCAGAACAATGGTTGCCTCCATGGTGCGGTGGAGTCGTTTATCTGTTTGAGGCCTGAGCTTGTCCCACTTATTTTCCATCTGACCCATCAACCGTGACTGATGGTGCAACCACGCCACGTTGGGGTCTACATTACAGCATGACCTCTCTGTGTCAAGCGCACTGGCTAATGGCTGCTGTGATGTCATTCATCACCGCAGTGGGCTGACAGCTGTGAATGATTGGGCGGAGGCATGAACATACTTATGCATGTGTGCACATGCACATGTGTACCACACAGCTATAAGCACAAAAGCATGAAACTCTAAAATTGGATGGTAAAATAGGCACTTTATACATTTGTGAGTGCAGCCTCGATACATTCAGTTGAACTCTCACAGCGCTCCTATAGGATGAAAAAGCATGCGTCCTTAAGCTTTAACATTTTGTTTGTTTGCAAAAGAAAATGCAATTATATCTGCATTTTTTCAAAGTAACAATTAGTGAAATATTCCTGTCTGTTTTGCTATGGTGCGTAAGCAAGTGCTACACAATGATACGTCAGCCTGGAGACAGCTCATTAAAGCTTCTACATTTGCTGCACGCTGCATTTGATAAGTCTTTACAGGGAAAATAACCTTGTGCTGCACAAAAAAAGGGATGCATTTTATAGTTCAATAAGTTAGATAGAGGATGAATGAACAGAACAAATGAAGCAGATGAACTGATGATCAGCAGATGCGCTCAGTCACACCAGTACTTGCATTGTGCATGGAGTTCAGCATGTCCACTTGAACACTGCCATGACAAAGCTGAGGGGACAGAAACAACCAGAGAGTTCACAGTCAACAACAATATCTTTTAATGGTCACAACTGAGTTTTAGGACAACCTTTCACAGCTAAAAGTGAGAGCTTTACCTGATGTGTTATGTATGCTTCAAACAAGAAACTACATATTTAAAAAAAAAAAAAAATTAGCTGCTTTAAAAGGGTGTACCTGTGAAATCCTGGAATTCAAAAATGTATGAAAATAATCTGCTTTGAACAGCAGTTTCTGTCTGACATTATGTTTGTCTGAATCAGATTTTTTTGGCAAAGACAAACTTTCCACTTTTAGCTGATGAACAACCTTTTTGTGACAAACCCTGGACATACTGTACATCATATATCATACGTTACATTGCAGCTCAACCATCCAAGAGAGGCAACACTAACCAAAACATATATTTCAGTAAAAGGGGGCTCTGCTTGGTTTAAAACTTTTATGCCTTTACTCCATATTTGTCAAACTCCGAGCCCTTTGTTTCCCTGTTTTATATTGTCCTGTCGTTTTTCATTTCCTTCTCTCTTCCTCTTTCCAATTTGCATCATCAGTCTGGGGTGTTGGCGAGGCACACTTGTCATTTTTAGTGGACTCAGAAGCTCCAGTTGCAGCTGCTAGGAGCACATTTTTCACAATGATCAAAGAAATATGCTGATTTAGGTGCTATTATTTCTACAAGTCGACTTCTAACAACCTGGACAGCTGTGTCGATTCCATTAGTTGTTTTCCCACAATTAAAAGTTGGTAGTTAGCCGCATAAGACGTCTTCATTCTTAACCCAGGCTACAAAACACAGGAAATATTTCACTGCCTTAAACCACTGAAAAAATGCACTTACTCACAAGTCTGTAATCAGGCTTCATGCAGAATAATACCTTCCCAGGTTGATGAAGAAAAGAGTACCACTTAATTAATGTTCACCCTATTAAAGGTGACTCCTTCCGATGGTGCTCAGTACAAATTGTTGCTGCTCAAAGGTTGTATAATACATTTGTGGTGTGACTACGATGTTACATTTAATTATACAGTTCTTCAATCATCTTCAGTGGTGGGAGTAAATGTGCAGCGCTATCACTTCTTTGCCATGCATACACCCCCTTAACCTGACATCCTAACCAGCCACTGCAAACAGATGAATCTTTACTTCTCCTACACTGTCCGCCCATACTGAAGTCTTTCACTTTGACCTTGAGCTGACCGCTGTAGTGATTAGTAAGTGTCTCGCTGCGAAGTATCTTCCGAGTGTAAATACGAGTTTCACTTGTAGCGACTCCGACACGGCTCTTTTTCACGGTTTAAGAAAAAAAAAATACAGTCCTTGATCCTTGATCCAGCCTCCCAGACACAGCAAGTTCAGACACTTAGTGGTCTTGTACGAGGGGATAAATCCATGGTTCTCTGCGTATGTGTGTGTGATTAGTTCAAAGCCTTTAGTCGCAGAGGGATGAAGAGTCAATACAGTCAGGGGACATCGAACTGTTTGCCCTGTAGATTGCCTTGTTAAACAGCACTTGTCTACCTGTCAAAATCTCTCTGGACCTTTTATCTGTCTTCTCCAATAATATCAGCCACTAGTAGAGCAGTATATTAGGAGAACAGTCGCCTCTGAACTTCAAAGTGCTGTGCTCTTTTTTTTTTTGTGGGGAGATGTCACATTGCTTAAGAGCCCCAGGTGCTGCCGGTTGAGTCGCATTTTTTTTTGCCTTTTTTTGTGCTTTTTTTCCCCCTCATGTTGTTTGAAGTGCATTCAGTTGGTCCCACAGCATTTTGCATCTATTGTCTGATTGTACCGAGTCTCTCGCTGCTTTCTGACGCTGGCCTTTTCTCACTGATTGCTTCCCTTCTGCCATGAGATACCTTGTGTGCGGAGCAATCAGGGGAGACAAACTCGACTGTGGATTTCATGGAAGCTCAATTTTTCAAGGCGCGTCGATTTCTCTGGCCCTATTTTTTATTTAATCCATTTTGTTTTCACACTTTCCTCCTCCATCCAGTCACATCAGTTACATTTACATATTCCCTTTTGCTGTGTAGGTGGAGAGTGTGTGTGTGTGTGTGTGTGTGTATTATGAATGTGAATGTGTGATATCCTGTTCCCCTAAATACATTGCTAAAGCGATTGCCCAGCTTCTCTGAAAAAAAAAAATAAGCTGGATAAAATATGATAATGAAGAAAAAGGCAAGATAAAATGCTAAAAGCTTTTACTTTATTACAGACATTGATTTGTTTGTCTTCTAAAATACCAAATGTGTGTGTTTGGGGCAACCACATAGCCACATGATTAGAGAGCATATGACATGGGTGTTAATGAGCTGTGCAGTGAAGTCCCCGGTTTGAATCCCAGCTGGTTGGACCGTTTGCTGTGCGTCATTCCCCTACTTTCTCTTTCCATATCTCCTGCCTCGCTCCACTCTTTCAACAAAAAATGGCCCAAAATAAATATTAAAGAAATGTGTGTCTGTTTGATATGAGCTCTAATTAAATGATCTCTTTCATGCTTGACTGTTTCTGTCTGCATCTTAAATTCAAAGAGTCTAAAATCGTCTTTTCCTAATTTGGAGGCCATCCTTTTTTTTCCCTCCTTTTTTTTCCTTCTCTGAAATTCATTGCACCTGTAAACTCGTCATTTGAGGAGATAGTAATGTATGTTGAGTTCCATCGAAAAGTCTTTGATCGAGACATGGTGAGCAGTGCCTTCACTACACAGTGCAGGCAGGCATTATTTTTGTTTATTTATTTATTTTTTGATGACTTAATAAGCAATTTTACATGTTGGGATTTCATGTTCTGTCCTCAGAATGATTTGTTTACACGTTGTAGTTGCCTGCACTGCCATGTCATTTTTCTTTCCAGCCAAATAGACAAGAGCCACAGAGGAACAGAAGGTATTTTTAGAGGCAGCAAATATGAATTTCTGAATCCCACCTTTCTGCATGTTGTTGTGAAAATGCCTGAGACAGCAAGTGACGTGTGAACACTCCTTACCCTTCACAATGCATGAGGCAGCAAGAACAAATTGATTCTCAGGCACCTTATATAGAAAGTAAATAATTTTCACCACATATGTAGCACAGCTTGTTATTCAGCTTTCATTATAATACACCTCAGAGTATATTCAGGGGGGGAAAAAAGCTGGACTCAGAGTTTTTGCACCAACAGCTGTCTTTGGCCAAAGCAGCTGGCACCTTCTGGCACCTGATCATTCTGCCAGAGTCCTGATTTGTGTTCCTTTGCTATATGAGATGTGACCTTGCCTGTTTGCCACAAACTGCCAACTGCATTACCTGTCTTATCTTCTAAAGGCTTTGAACAAAAATACTAATTTCTATTACAAAGTGCTAGAGCCAATATTTGTTTGTTAATCTGACCTCATTCATGTTGATATTATCTTGTTAGCACTCCAGAGCAGTGGTGCTGCATGAGATCAAACCTATACAGCGGTTTTTAATATTTGAGTTATTATTCTTTTTATATTTGTGTTTGTTTACCTGCATACTGTTTGATTTTCCATGACTCAGTTGTGTCTCTAAACACAGCTACTGATAGTTGGTCGTGCATTCTTCTGACTGTAGTTATTGAACATGGCTTCATTAAAAAAAGTGGGGATTCCGTTCGATATATGTCCAATGTGTATGTGTTCTCTTTTCTTTTTTGACTTTTCTTTGCCTTTTTTGGACAGTGAGTAGTGATGAGACAAACTTAACACAAGGGGAGGTAG
>NW_007577878.1:132744-171132 GCF_000690725.1 Stegastes partitus | reverse complement strand
GAAAAAGACAGACTGTGGACAATAAAGACGGTGATCTTCAGATCATCAGAAGACAAAGGAGGCCATTAGGACCAAATACCAGAATATTCGGTCGTTGTGGTGGTATCCGGATATCAGTTTTGAGATCCGAATATACTCGAGTCCAGTTTGGCCCACTTGGATGGTGGAAACAGAACTGTGACCGCTATCCTAAACTGACATTAGCAGCCAAATACTGCCTGTGTGTTCCGACCACTTCCACCCCGTTGGAGTGCATTTATTCTAAGGCTGGCTACGTTGTCAACAAAACCAGGAGTTCACTCTTGCCTGAAAATGTTGACAAACCCGTCTTCTTGGCACGTACTATGAAGAGGGTGTAGGTAGGCTAGTGAAATGTCCATTCTTGTAAATCTATACAACGTGATGGCGGCGTGCATGGACACAGCGGCCCCTTCAGGAAACACTCTCTCATCTTGCCTGTACTACTGTGTTTGTACAGCAAAATGACAATAAACTTGAAAAAAAAAAAAGAATAGAGTGGAAATACATGTCATGAATTATGCTAACTTGACTGTGTGCTTTATTTCCCCTACAAGTGATGACAGAATCACACCTGCAATGTTAACATATTGTTGTTCAGCAGGTGTTAAATTCACATCTTAGTTTAATCTGCTTGTGTGTGTCCAGGCTGTGTGAGGTAGTGGCTCACCTGTGTACTGAGTCACAGTGATGCCATCACTGAGTCAGTCATGGCATTGCTAGAATTACAATTATTTATCACAATTACTCAATGAGTCTAGAGAAAATATTTTTATTGCACTTTCACATTTGAAAGATCAGAGCGTTGCTTTCACTTCCATGTTGTGCTCCATTCAGATTAAAAAAATAAAATAAGGCTCTTTTTTAAACCTGAATTTTGAGCTTTACCTCGAGGCAAAATCGAAATTCAATTGCACTAAAAACACAAAAAACATTTCTGAAAATCTTCTTGTCTATAGACACTATTATTTCATAAATACCTGCAGGTTGTTGTAGAAGCCATGCAGTCAGCTGTGCACAGAGAAGCCTCTAGTCTCCACTCAGCTACTGGAGTAGAGCAGCTCAGACAGGTGTGTGACTGAAAATGGCTTTGCTAAGAGTGAAATAGGGCATTCTGGTGCCAGATTTACCAAGTGTAAACTGACTGACTTCATCTATATGGACTATGAGTGGAGCAATATTGCAGTCAATTGTGGTCATATAATTGTTGGAAGGCAAAAATCTAAATGAAGTAACTATATAATACAATACAATTGTGTATCCCTACAACTGATGATGTGCTGTCTTCCTTTTCAGAGTTTCTCTCCTGTTTCTTGCTCATTTTACAGCACATGGAATCAACAAACTTTGTGTTTTGTAAATATATAAGCTTAAAATGAACTGAGCGTATCCCAGAACTCCATTATGTTACACTGATATCAGGTGTGATGATGTGTTGTATTTCAGTAGCAACTTCACATCAACCAGCCTAATCTTTTACTTGTCCAGTGACACGAGGAGGCAGAGATCAAGAGTTTCCTCTCTCCAAATCAAGTGAGACTTCCTAACTGAAATACACCTCATTTTCTGTCTGTTGATTGCATTACATTCTGAGTTACAGGCTTCTGTTGGTCGAGAAAGTGCTTTCTGTTGCTCTTATACAATAAATCTCTGCCTGCTTGCTTGTTGAACGTTGGCCTGAGCTGTTGTAAAAAATTGTGGCTGATGTGTTGGATGGGCTTGAAACAAGACAGAAGTACAATTAAAAACTCTAAAAGAGTAAAAAGGATCTACTTTTAATTGGTCAAGTTTTAAGGTTTGAATTATTCTTTAAGGAGGTGGCATCCTTGACTGAATTTTTATTTATTTTTTTTATCAGGGAGATTTCGAAACTTGCTCCTGTCAGAATTAGAATTCTTAGAAACATTTATTTTTTAATACAGTCAGAAGGGAACAGAATATTAGCTACCTGTGGCTTCAGTCCAGATCGTTCACATCAGTCAGACCCAGAGCTCTTTGTCTCTCTGTTTTACATTCTGCTCTGTCATGTCTGTTCCTCATTTCCTTCTGTCTTGTGCCAATTTACGTCGTCAGACTACATCCTCTCGTCATTGATCTCCTGTCCAACTTTCAGGGGGGGCAGGGTGCCTTATTCCACTTCACTCCATTTCTCTTTTCCCTTTAGCCCACTTCGCTCCCAACTAGTCTAAATCAAATCCATCTCAGTGCTAAAATTAATAATTGTTCACTTCTAATAATGTGAATGAATAGCTGCAATGTAACAGTGCACTGCTCAAATTTCTCTCCATCCAACTTGTCTTTATCCATCTTTTCCCCCAATTCTGATTAGGTTGTTTCCCATCCACTGTGCACAGTGTAGCACTGTGTGGCTAATTGGCAAGTTCAATCAGAGACACAAATGAAGAGAAGAGACATTGACCTTTCAGAGGTAGTCACTGTTCTCGTGTCTTTTCGCTTTCCTTCTTTTCCTCTCATTTTCTGTTACATCTTTCATCTTCGCATCTTTGCTTCTCTCATACTCCCCCTTTCCTTTTTCCTCTAACCTCTTCTTAATGTCTCATACCCTTCTTGTCTCCTGCCCCTGCTTCTTCTCTGTTCTTCTCTTTTCACTGTGGGAAATGAGTTGCCAGTCATTCCAATTTATTTTGACAACTTATTCTCCGGCTTGTCAGAAGAAAATTACAGCGTACATACATGCTCACACACTTTCCTTGTGTGCACTCACACTGTATGTGTCTATTTTCACCGCCTCCCACAGCTAAAAACCCACTGCTCCCAACATCCAGCTAGTCAGGGAGGGAGGGAAGCAATGGTCCAGAGCAGAACAATGGTTGCCTCCATGGTGCGGTGGAGTCGTTTATCTGTTTGAGGCCTGAGCTTGTCCCACTTATTTTCCATCTGACCCATCAACCGTGACTGATGGTGCAACCACGCCACGTTGGGGTCTACATTACAGCATGACCTCTCTGTGTCAAGCGCACTGGCTAATGGCTGCTGTGATGTCATTCATCACCGCAGTGGGCTGACAGCTGTGAATGATTGGGCGGAGGCATGAACATACTTATGCATGTGTGCACATGCACATGTGTACCACACAGCTATAAGCACAAAAGCATGAAACTCTAAAATTGGATGGTAAAATAGGCACTTTATACATTTGTGAGTGCAGCCTCGATACATTCAGTTGAACTCTCACAGCGCTCCTATAGGATGAAAAAGCATGCGTCCTTAAGCTTTAACATTTTGTTTGTTTGCAAAAGAAAATGCAATTATATCTGCATTTTTTCAAAGTAACAATTAGTGAAATATTCCTGTCTGTTTTGCTATGGTGCGTAAGCAAGTGCTACACAATGATACGTCAGCCTGGAGACAGCTCATTAAAGCTTCTACATTTGCTGCACGCTGCATTTGATAAGTCTTTACAGGGAAAATAACCTTGTGCTGCACAAAAAAAGGGATGCATTTTATAGTTCAATAAGTTAGATAGAGGATGAATGAACAGAACAAATGAAGCAGATGAACTGATGATCAGCAGATGCGCTCAGTCACACCAGTACTTGCATTGTGCATGGAGTTCAGCATGTCCACTTGAACACTGCCATGACAAAGCTGAGGGGACAGAAACAACCAGAGAGTTCACAGTCAACAACAATATCTTTTAATGGTCACAACTGAGTTTTAGGACAACCTTTCACAGCTAAAAGTGAGAGCTTTACCTGATGTGTTATGTATGCTTCAAACAAGAAACTACATATTTAAAAAAAAAAAAAAATTAGCTGCTTTAAAAGGGTGTACCTGTGAAATCCTGGAATTCAAAAATGTATGAAAATAATCTGCTTTGAACAGCAGTTTCTGTCTGACATTATGTTTGTCTGAATCAGATTTTTTTGGCAAAGACAAACTTTCCACTTTTAGCTGATGAACAACCTTTTTGTGACAAACCCTGGACATACTGTACATCATATATCATACGTTACATTGCAGCTCAACCATCCAAGAGAGGCAACACTAACCAAAACATATATTTCAGTAAAAGGGGGCTCTGCTTGGTTTAAAACTTTTATGCCTTTACTCCATATTTGTCAAACTCCGAGCCCTTTGTTTCCCTGTTTTATATTGTCCTGTCGTTTTTCATTTCCTTCTCTCTTCCTCTTTCCAATTTGCATCATCAGTCTGGGGTGTTGGCGAGGCACACTTGTCATTTTTAGTGGACTCAGAAGCTCCAGTTGCAGCTGCTAGGAGCACATTTTTCACAATGATCAAAGAAATATGCTGATTTAGGTGCTATTATTTCTACAAGTCGACTTCTAACAACCTGGACAGCTGTGTCGATTCCATTAGTTGTTTTCCCACAATTAAAAGTTGGTAGTTAGCCGCATAAGACGTCTTCATTCTTAACCCAGGCTACAAAACACAGGAAATATTTCACTGCCTTAAACCACTGAAAAAATGCACTTACTCACAAGTCTGTAATCAGGCTTCATGCAGAATAATACCTTCCCAGGTTGATGAAGAAAAGAGTACCACTTAATTAATGTTCACCCTATTAAAGGTGACTCCTTCCGATGGTGCTCAGTACAAATTGTTGCTGCTCAAAGGTTGTATAATACATTTGTGGTGTGACTACGATGTTACATTTAATTATACAGTTCTTCAATCATCTTCAGTGGTGGGAGTAAATGTGCAGCGCTATCACTTCTTTGCCATGCATACACCCCCTTAACCTGACATCCTAACCAGCCACTGCAAACAGATGAATCTTTACTTCTCCTACACTGTCCGCCCATACTGAAGTCTTTCACTTTGACCTTGAGCTGACCGCTGTAGTGATTAGTAAGTGTCTCGCTGCGAAGTATCTTCCGAGTGTAAATACGAGTTTCACTTGTAGCGACTCCGACACGGCTCTTTTTCACGGTTTAAGAAAAAAAAAATACAGTCCTTGATCCTTGATCCAGCCTCCCAGACACAGCAAGTTCAGACACTTAGTGGTCTTGTACGAGGGGATAAATCCATGGTTCTCTGCGTATGTGTGTGTGATTAGTTCAAAGCCTTTAGTCGCAGAGGGATGAAGAGTCAATACAGTCAGGGGACATCGAACTGTTTGCCCTGTAGATTGCCTTGTTAAACAGCACTTGTCTACCTGTCAAAATCTCTCTGGACCTTTTATCTGTCTTCTCCAATAATATCAGCCACTAGTAGAGCAGTATATTAGGAGAACAGTCGCCTCTGAACTTCAAAGTGCTGTGCTCTTTTTTTTTTTGTGGGGAGATGTCACATTGCTTAAGAGCCCCAGGTGCTGCCGGTTGAGTCGCATTTTTTTTTGCCTTTTTTTGTGCTTTTTTTCCCCCTCATGTTGTTTGAAGTGCATTCAGTTGGTCCCACAGCATTTTGCATCTATTGTCTGATTGTACCGAGTCTCTCGCTGCTTTCTGACGCTGGCCTTTTCTCACTGATTGCTTCCCTTCTGCCATGAGATACCTTGTGTGCGGAGCAATCAGGGGAGACAAACTCGACTGTGGATTTCATGGAAGCTCAATTTTTCAAGGCGCGTCGATTTCTCTGGCCCTATTTTTTATTTAATCCATTTTGTTTTCACACTTTCCTCCTCCATCCAGTCACATCAGTTACATTTACATATTCCCTTTTGCTGTGTAGGTGGAGAGTGTGTGTGTGTGTGTGTGTGTGTATTATGAATGTGAATGTGTGATATCCTGTTCCCCTAAATACATTGCTAAAGCGATTGCCCAGCTTCTCTGAAAAAAAAAAATAAGCTGGATAAAATATGATAATGAAGAAAAAGGCAAGATAAAATGCTAAAAGCTTTTACTTTATTACAGACATTGATTTGTTTGTCTTCTAAAATACCAAATGTGTGTGTTTGGGGCAACCACATAGCCACATGATTAGAGAGCATATGACATGGGTGTTAATGAGCTGTGCAGTGAAGTCCCCGGTTTGAATCCCAGCTGGTTGGACCGTTTGCTGTGCGTCATTCCCCTACTTTCTCTTTCCATATCTCCTGCCTCGCTCCACTCTTTGAACAAAAAATGGCCCAAAATAAATATTAAAGAAATGTGTGTCTGTTTGATATGAGCTCTAATTAAATGATCTCTTTCATGCTTGACTGTTTCTGTCTGCATCTTAAATTCAAAGAGTCTAAAATCGTCTTTTCCTAATTTGGAGGCCATCCTTTTTTTTCCCTCCTTTTTTTTCCTTCTCTGAAATTCATTGCACCTGTAAACTCGTCATTTGAGGAGATAGTAATGTATGTTGAGTTCCATCGAAAAGTCTTTGATCGAGACATGGTGAGCAGTGCCTTCACTACACAGTGCAGGCAGGCATTATTTTTGTTTATTTATTTATTTTTTGATGACTTAATAAGCAATTTTACATGTTGGGATTTCATGTTCTGTCCTCAGAATGATTTGTTTACACGTTGTAGTTGCCTGCACTGCCATGTCATTTTTCTTTCCAGCCAAATAGACAAGAGCCACAGAGGAACAGAAGGTATTTTTAGAGGCAGCAAATATGAATTTCTGAATCCCACCTTTCTGCATGTTGTTGTGAAAATGCCTGAGACAGCAAGTGACGTGTGAACACTCCTTACCCTTCACAATGCATGAGGCAGCAAGAACAAATTGATTCTCAGGCACCTTATATAGAAAGTAAATAATTTTCACCACATATGTAGCACAGCTTGTTATTCAGCTTTCATTATAATACACCTCAGAGTATATTCAGGGGGGGAAAAAAGCTGGACTCAGAGTTTTTGCACCAACAGCTGTCTTTGGCCAAAGCAGCTGGCACCTTCTGGCACCTGATCATTCTGCCAGAGTCCTGATTTGTGTTCCTTTGCTATATGAGATGTGACCTTGCCTGTTTGCCACAAACTGCCAACTGCATTACCTGTCTTATCTTCTAAAGGCTTTGAACAAAAATACTAATTTCTATTACAAAGTGCTAGAGCCAATATTTGTTTGTTAATCTGACCTCATTCATGTTGATGGTATCTTGTTAGCACTCCAGAGCAGTGGTGCTGCATGAGATCAAACCTATACAGCGGTTTTTAATATTTGAGTTATTATTCTTTTTATATTTGTGTTTGTTTACCTGCATACTGTTTGATTTTCCATGACTCAGTTGTGTCTCTAAACACAGCTACTGATAGTTGGTCGTGCATTCTTCTGACTGTAGTTATTGAACATGGCTTCATTAAAAAAAATGGGGATTCCGTTCGATATATGTCCAATGTGTATGTGTTCTCTTTTCTTTTTTGACTTTTCTTTGCCTTTTTTGGACAGTGAGTAGTGATGAGACAAACTTAACACAAGGGGAGGTAGACAGGCATGATATGTGTGCCGTCATTGAGCTTTGGTTTGGTTTGAACACCAGATTTCTTGGTTACTTTCTTGTCATATTCCCCCTGTTGCAGTTAAGGAAGAATTCTAAGTGTGGTTTACAGAAACATTGACTGTCAGTGAGAAAAAGGGGAAACTAGCAGAGGCATCCCATGTTCAAGTCTAACCTTTTCTTGTCTCGCTCATCCCCTCATCCTCCTCCCTTTGCTTGCATTATTTCTCTGTAATAAGGCTTTTGCTCCAAAAGGACAAGTCATAATTACTATGGGCACAAAAGGGCCTTTGTCACAACATGAACATATTTCATTTTGAGGCATTTGCTAAAAATTAGTTAGTCTCACACGTACATGCACATGTATTCCTCACATCTCATCTGCATGGTAGAACATAAAACATTAAAACTGGTTAGAGACCAGCTCAGTGCTCCTAAAGGAGGAATAATTTAAGACTAAATATTAGACCATTCTAGTGTTATCACTCTCATTTGACTAATAAAACTTAATGAAAGTGCAGCATTTCATCACTGAAATATCCTTTTATGTTAAAGGAGTTCAACCTTTCTGGAAAATATCCATTTTATTTGTCTTTGTTTTGGAGTTAGATGAGAAAATTAATGCCCCACTAATGTCTAAGAAGCTGGAAACAGCAGGTAGTTATCATCGCTTAAAGAGTGGAAGCAGAAACAGCTAACCTGGCTCTTTTTAAATGGTACAATGAAAACAAACCTGCCTACCAGCACCTCTTAAACCTATTAATTAACATCTTATGTCTTGTTCCTTTAATCTTCTCACAAAATGAGTAAAAACAACATCTCTGTGTGGTTTATGTGCTAGAAATATCTCTGGGCTTGGTGTAGCATCCATACTTAAAGGGGCTTAAAGAAATGTAGAGGATGTTTTAAACTTTGGACAGAGTCAGGGTCAATGTTGTGCTTTGTCTCCTGTCTGTATTCTTTTTTTTTTTTTTAGCTAGCCCAGTTCAGCTAAGTATCAGTAGTATTGAGAGGAAATTGAAAACGAACTGAAAAAAATAGCCAATAAGAACATTTCTCAAGTTGAACTTTCCTTATTTAGTGACTCAAGTGTTGAAATCTGAAAAAAAATATCTAAAAAATGCTACATGTTGGTGTTCCTAATACTATCTACAAGCATCTGTCTTTACTGCAGGCCACAAGATGCAGCATGTTTTGTCATATTAAAGTTATAAGACGGTTGTTATTTCAGCAGATAGTGTGGGTTCAGATAGACGGTTCCGTTTTGGATACAAGTTTGTAAAATACTGGGATTAGTTAAGCTCCATGTCCAAGTAATTCCTCATCAGATCTTTTATTCATGTTAACTCGGTGACACTGTTGTAAACAAACATGGCTTGAATGTACCAAAGTGAATGAATATGCAACTTTTGCAGGAAAAACAAGTATTCAGTTGAAATATTTATATACAGTCCAACAAATCTGAGTTTCCATGTGAGACAGACGAGTGTTCAGACAGCTGTTGCTACGCCACAATCTGTGACCCACCAGATTCTACGACCTGTAGCGGTGTAGCACCAACAAGTCTGCCTTTAGGTCACGGTAGTATGCCTGGTGCATGCAAAACATTAGTGATTTCTTTAATTGAAATTCACTGAGTGAAAAACTTAAACTAAAGCCCTATTCAGATGGGATTACTATTACCTGGGGACATCTTGCTTTTAAAAAGAACCCAACAGGCTGTCACATAACAGCTGTTCAGCCTGTTGAAAGACGGCAAAGTGTTCCTTACTGCATGCTGCCATATCGTCCATCTAATCATCCTTCGAGATTTTGCTCTTCTGATGGATTTGCTCTTTCCGTGAATGGGTCTCCGTGCTGTGTAGTGAGATGAGCCTCCTGAATTCGCACCCTAAATGCTGTTCATACTTTCATTTATAATTGCCAAAGCAGCCTTCGTAATTCTCAGGAGAGAAAGAGGAAGAAGAAAGACACAGAGAAACAAAAAACCTTGCAAAAAAAAAGAAAAAGAAAAAGAGAGGGATAGGAATCACATGGGACTAATATTATCACAGAACCTCTGTGATGGGCAAAATACGATGGGTAATTTGTGGTGGAACTTTTATGGTACAAATTATGGACAGGGGAGACTTTCAGTGGATTAAGATCACATACAACCTCTAAAATTACTACAAATTGCTCGAGGCCCCCAGGTAGCACTAGGCCTGTGTGGCTAGGTCTTGATATTATTTTCTCTGTGCTGTGTTTACTTTATCTTTGGAAGCTGTGCCAAAGCATCCCAGTGAAGTGCAAATACTTTTTCTCTTGCAGCAAAAGAAAAAAATGAGAGGGGGCAGGGCAATTAAATGTCACATAGCAGTGACAAAACATGTGATAAAAGCCCTACCACCCTTTAGCACAACACAGGGTCCATATTTTATGTTTTGGTTTGATAGGTTCATTATTCATTGTAGTTTCTATTGAGGTGACTGTCGTGCTTATCTGGTAATCAGGCTTTACATCACAGTTTCAGTTGTTCAATTAACATAATTAGAAACTACAGTTAGGTCCATATATATTTGGACACTGAAACAAGTTTTTTTTTTGTTTATGAAACATATTCCAATTATAGTTATATTATGGACATACATGGACATAAAGTGCAGACTCAGCCTTCATTTGAGGGTATCCATATTCATATTTCATAAAAGGTTTTGGAGTTTCAGCTCCTTAACATGTGCCACCTCATTTTAAAAGGGACCAAAAGTAATTGGACAGCTGACTCAAAGGCCATTTCATGGGCAGGTGTGGGCAATACCTTCATTATGTCATTACCAGTTAAACATATAAAAGTCCTGGAGTTGATCTGAGGTGTGATGCTTGCATTTAGAAGATTTTGCTGTGAAGACAACATGCCGTCAAAGGAGCTCTCCACGCAGGTGTGACAAGCCATCCTTAAGTTGCGACAACAGAAAAAACCCATCCACGAAATTGCTACAATATTAGGAGTGGCAAAATCTACAGTTTGGTACATTCTGAGAACGAAAGAAAGAAAGAAAGAAAGCAAGCACTGCAAAAGACCTGGATGTCCACGGAAGACAGCAGTGGTGGTTGATCGCAGAATCATTTCCATGGTGAAGAGAAACCCCGTCACAATAGCCAGCCAAAAACACTCTCCAGGAGGTAGGCGTGTCATTGTCCAAGTCTACCATGAAGAGAAGACTGCATGAGAGAAAGTACAGAGGGTTCACTGCACAGCGCAAGCCACTCATAAGCCTCAAGAATAGAAAGGCGAGGTTGGACTTTGCTAAAAAAAAAAAAAAAACATCTAAAAAAAGCTAGCACAGTTCTGGAAGAACTTTCTTTGGACAGATGAAACCAAGATCAACCTCTGCCAGAATAATGGCAACAAGGAAGTATGGAGAAGGCCTGGTACAGCTCATGATCCAAAGCATACCACAGCATCTGTAAAACATGGCGGAGGCAGTGTGATGGCTTGGACATGCATGGCTGCCAGTGGCACTGGGTCACTGGTGTTTATTGATGATGTAACACAGGACAGAACCAGGCGGATGAATTCTAAAGTGTTAAGAGACATACTCAAATACAGCCAAATTGATTGGGCGGCGTTTCATAATGCAGATGGACAATGTCGCAAAACAAACAGCCAAAGCAACCCAGGACTTTATTAAAACTAAGAATCCAACTGAGCATACATTTCACCTGTTCAAGACTAAACTTCACAAAGAAAGGCCCACGAACAAACAGCAACTGAAAGCCGCTGCAGTAAAGGCCTGGCAGAGCATTAAAAAGGAGGAAACCCAGCGTCTGGTGATGTCCATGAGTTCAAGACTTCAGGCAGTCATTGCCAGCAGAGGGTTTTCAACAAAGTATCAGAATTAAAACATTTTATTTTCAGTTATGTAATTTGTCCAATTACTTTTGAGCCCCTGAAATGAAGAGATTGTGTTTTAAAAAATGCTTTAGTTCCTCACATTTTTATGCTGTTTTTGTTCAACGTTTGTTTGTTTAAAGCTGAAAGTCTTCAACTGCATTGGAATTGTTTCATTTGAAATTCATTGTGGTACTGTACTGGACCAAAATTAGAAAAAACTTTGTCTCTTCCCAAAAATTCATGGACCTAACTGTAGTTTCTTAGTCCCTCTCTATTTATTGATTACACGCTTGAAAAAAAAAAAAATTGTGTGTATCAAAGTTACATATTTAGAATGCCTCTCTCCATCCCCAAACCAAAACAAAACTGAAAAACATAATTGTATGACATGGGACGTGAAACTCTGCCTTTCAACTAAAAAGAACCTCCTTTACATCTGTCACTATCAGATATGAATTTATTACCTCGGAAGTCTAAATTTGTGCTTTTGAGACTGTCTTTAAGGTGGAAGTGCTCAGCCATGGTGATGACTGATTTTGCTCATGATGTATCTTGTAGCTTCGCCCTAAGTCAGCTGGGATAGGCTCCAGCCCCCCTGCAACCCTAGTGAGGATTAAGCGGTGTATAGATAGTGGATGGATGGATGTATCTTCTAGCATATAATATAAAGATGTTAAAAAGGGAAAAAAAAAAGATTTTCACAAAAAGGGGTCTTAAGATATTAAGTTATGTACTTTGACATACAAAACTACTTAAACTTGTTTTGTCATTACACTAAATGAAATAAAAACAGTACAGTCTATTTACTAACTCACAGCAGATATGAATGGATTTGAATTCATTTTTTTGTGTGTTTGGAACTGGAGTCACATTTCATAGCATGTTAACAAACACCATCACTGCCAGTTTATTTATTTATTTATTTTTATCTGACCCTAGTAAACTTTTGATTCTTGCTAAAACTTAGTTTGGGAGACATAACAGCTTTTGAAGTTTGTGTAAAATTTCCCCAGCCATCATTGTCTCTTTTCTGTTGCTGCAAGCTGAACTTTGAATGGCACAACAAGACATGTAAAAATGTTAAAATTACTTTTGCTTTTGGTACTCTAATGGTCGCTCCATTGTGCAGAATAATTAGAGGCTTTTTAAATGTCATAGAGCCATCAGCATGATGCTGTAATTAAAAAAGAAAAACCTTTATGAGTGTCATAATGAATTGGCTAAGTCATTACCATCATCACTAAACAGGCTTTGTTCCTTCACTGTCTGTGTGTGTGTGAACATGCTGTCGTTTGTTTAATGAATCACATTGGACTGTCTGTCCTTGGATAAAGTATAATGAAGGTTTGATACATCAAATTATGAATATTTGGTGACATGTTTTTGGTTCTTGTCATCCCCCGCATTTTTTGTCCTTCATTTACTGTACGCTTGACTTAATATTTGTTAGACACTCAACTCAACAATTAATAAACTTTCGCTAACTCACACAACTTTTTCTGTCAATGACTTACACCTCTTTGGAAATATACGGGTGACTTCCATCTCATGTTCAAGTCCAGGAAGCAGACCACGTTCCCCGGGTACCACTGTGGTTCCCATCGACCACTAACCATTCATTTCTCTGAATCAAGAGAGATGTAAATGGATAAAGCATGAACAGTTAAGCCCATAATTATTTATTATATGTATTCTCATTATTTTATTTAGAATCTTTTTTTTTCTGGGGTTGCACTGTGGATCAGTGCTCCCTGTGCAGGGTTCTCACTGGGTTCCCGGGTTTCCGCCCACAGTCTAAAAACATGTTGAGGTTAATTGGTGAGTCTAAATTGTCTGTAGGTGTGAATTTGTTTGTTTGTCTCTTTGTGTAGCCGTGCAATATACCGGCGACCTGTCCAGATGTCCCCTGCCTTCGCCCTAAGTCGGCTGGGATAGGCTCCAGTCCCCCACGACCCTAGTGAGGATTAAGCGCTGTGTAGAAAATGGATGGATGTTTTTCTGGCGAGATCTGACATAAACAAGTAACAGATAATAGAAAAGGGGTTGTAGAATCAGTGGCAACGTTTACACCCAAGATCAGAACAATTCATTTTTCTGAGTCTTTTTATAGAAGAGCTCTAAGGCTGCACACGGTCATTTCATTTTGTGCAGAAGAGTCGTGTGAAGTGTTAAATGCCTCCTTTTTTGTGAATGCAAACAGATTCGGAAGCAGAAAGCCTGAGTTGACAAAGAAAGTTGATAACCACCTTGGTGATACCTGTTATCTCTGACTGGGCCTTCAGTTTTTGTGGAGCCGATTTACACAAAGGAAGCCTGGCGATGTCAAACTTGCTTCGTGGTACAGCCCTCAGATCTTTGAGGTTGAAAGGCTTCCTTGCCATCACTCTGGTCTTTTAACCCGCCACAAATTCTCGATGAGCTCAGATCTGGACCCTGGCTGGGCCCCTCCAGCATGTTCATATTGTTTTCTGTTAACCATTTCTTGAACGTTTTTATGCTTTAGTTGGTTACCTTGTTTCAAGGTCCAGTCCTGCCCAAGGTCAAGTTTTTTTTTTTTTCTTTTTTCCATTTTTTCTGTAGGCTGCCTGATGTTTTCCTCTGGAATCTTAATGTCATCCTCTTTTCGAGTGATACGGTTTAACTTTGACAAGGTTACCTGATCGATTGGCTGAAAAACGACCCCAGACCATTATATTCCTTTCAAGCCTGACTGTGGAGATGGTTTTCCTGGGGTTGAATGCTTCCCTTTTGCCAGTTGTCCTTGTGGCCAAACGACTATGATTGGATTCTCCATGGTCTTTAGCAGCATTGCTGCCAGTGCAGGGGTCTTCTTTGTCGTAACACAACAGCTTTTTTTTTCTCAATTGGAACTCCTTGTACTTGTTGTTGATTATGTTTTGCACTGTGGTTGCTCACACTTTGAAACACATGAATACGGTTTTATAGTTCGTCCTTGTCTTGTGAGCAGCTACGGTGCAAAACTGTCTCTGAGTGATGGACCCTAACAGCAAGTTCTCTACGCTCTTTGGTTTTAGCATAACTTGAAGTTAAATAGCAACTGACTAGAAAACTACTGCATCAGCTTTTACACGTAACACATTTGGACTATTTATGGAGCAGATGGGGCTGCAAGGTGGCAGTTGGTTAGCACTGTTGCCTCGCAGCAAGAAGGTCGCTGGTTCACGTCCCGGTCGCTGGTTCACATGCGTGGAGTTTGCATGTTCTCCCCGTGCAGCGTGGGTTCTCTCCGGGTTCTCCGGCTTCCTCCCACAAGTCCAAAAACATGTTGAGGTTAATTGGTGATTCTAAAATTGTCCGTAGATGTGAATGTGAGTGTGCTTGGTTGTCTGTCTCTAAGTGTAGCCCTGTGATAGACTGGTGACCTGTCCAGGGTGTCCCCTGCCTTCACCCTGAGTCAGCTTGGATAGACTCCAGCCCCCGCGACCCTAGTGAGGATTAAGTGGTGTATAGATAATGGATGGATGGAGCAGATGCTGCAACACCGTGCTTCCTTTATAATCAGTGAAACTGGCTACACCAGGCGAGAGAATGACGACTATATTGTGCATATGTGCTCAGACATACGCATTGCATAAAAACAGACCAGTCTTTAGTTCATATTTTCTTTTTATCCAATTTGTGTGTGGCCCTTTCACAAATAAATGGGTCATAAAGTGTGATTTAAAAAGACATAAACTACCTTCATACAGCAATTTATTATTTTGTTTCAAACAAGGCTTCATCTTCGATTTTCCTGACTGCATTAAGTGGACAGTGCCAGCTGATGGTTGCTTAGTAACTTCATCCCTTGCAAAATCTGTTTTGTTCTGTAGACGTCAAACTAGTTAAAAAACTGCAAGTTTCACAGCGCTGTCGTAGGTCCAGAAACTGAACATGCATCAAGTCCCAAATTAAAGGTCTGGCTTGCAACAATATGGAGTGTGTGCGAGGCAAGTGTAGCACGTAAACCTTTAAGAACAGTTTAAGTATGTTGTGTGTATAGGGTATTAGAATGCTGTAGAACAAGATAGAAATTCCTATGACCATTTGTACTGGTATAGGAGCTTTTTTTTAAAAAAAACAAACAAAAAAAAAAAACCAGTGATAATTTCAAAGGGTTGTGAATAATTTGGGAAATTTCATTTTTAGTAAAAATGTGAAAAACAAGAAAAAAAGAATTGAAAGAAAAATAAAGAATAAAATACAAGAGTTAAGATTTGTGATCATGACATGAACATACTGACCTTTGCCTCTTGCGCTAATTCCAGTCAGAAAAAAACGTAACATAGTCCAAAAATCTGATCAAATAAAAATGAACTATGAATTCAAGTTTGGCATGGGTATGAAAAATGTTGGGCTTCACAGTAAAAAAAGGTATGCATGGGTTAAGGACAGGCAGTATCTCTCCAGAGTGGATATGAATACAGGACATGCCCCAGCTTGACACCAGACACCAAAGGATTTATATTTTCATGTTATGTTTTATAGTTTTTTTCTCCATTGCTCAGACATGAATATTATAAACTAGACTCCAGTCCATCATCACCCTGTTAAAACCTAGGTCTTCTTTTGCAAATGTGCGGACATTGTTTTTCACATCCGTTTTTTCCAAAACAGTTAACAACGATTTCATAAAAAGATCTCAAACTCTGTGGGTTAATGGTGGTAAAACTAAATGATCTATTCACAGCTAACAGAAAATGCTCAGTTGTGAATCCTAATGCAACTGTGTAAAAGTCATTTGCACAACTCCTTTATTAGTCCTTCTCTATCTATAAAAGGTTCCACCTCTGTGTTGCTATGTATCAAAGAGGCCAAAGACATACAAGAATAGTGAAGTCCATTGCAGAGGGAAATGAGGACAACATGCTTGTTACTTTTGGCTACCACTGTTGCATCACAACTAGATCATGGGTTTGAATCTTAGCCTGGGGTCTTTCTGTGTGGAGTTTGGATATTTTCCCTGTGCTTCGGGGGTTCTCGCCCGGTGCTCCAGGTTCAATCCAAAGACATTCTTAGGGTGAATTGGTTCTTCTAATTTGGCTGTAGGTATGATTGTGAGTGTTGTATGTGTCTTTATGTTGGCCTGTGATGGACAGGTGACCTGTGCAGGGTGTACCCTGCCTTACACGTGTCAGCTGGGATAAGCTGAGCAATACTACTGTCTACAGAATAAAGCAATGTATAGAAAAATAGATGGACGAAATGGATGGAAACATGTTAAAGTCCAGAAAACAAAACAACAACAACAACAACAACAACAACACAAAAAAAACAACAACAAAAAAACACGGAAAATGCTGATGCAATACAATAACATTTAATTTTCTGAATATTTTTGAGTTTTCGTGAAATTCTTAAGTGTCTGTTTGGTGAAAAATTCATGAATGTCCAAGTTCATCTTCACTTTTCTTACAGGTCAACAACTGTTCATGGGCACAGAAATATTGTTTACAAGAATAAGTTAAATTAAGAAAATAATATTTTTTCAACAGGAAAAAAAATGTGTAAAAAGTAGTCAAGTTCAGCAGGGTTTGTTACTTCAAATGATAGCATCCTTGGACAAAAAAATACAATTCTTCATCCATCCATCCATTATCTATACACCGCTTAATCCTCATTAGGGTCGCGGGAGGGCTGGAGCCTATCCCAGCTGACTTAGGGCGAAGGCAGGGGACACCCTGGACAGGTCACCAGTCTATCGCAGGGCAAATATAATTCTATGTTTTTCCTGCCCTTTTTGGCACTATAACTCTATTACATATCAGACATGGCACAGCCATATAGGACAATCTAAGGTTGAACTGGTTCACAGCTGTATTTCATTGTCTATTTTCTAATGGTATTGAAACAGTATATTAAACTGACCACAAGTTGTGTGTGATGGCAATGTCAGCTTAGCAATATTTTCTTTGTTTTAATATGTTTTGCAAGCAACGTATGTAATTTTGCCAGCAACTTTCAGTTCAGGTCTGTTTATGAACCTCTGAATGGACAGGTGTGTTCAAAAAAAAAAGAAAAAAAAAAGGGTTTTGATGACAACAGCTCTGCAAATGGAGATGCATGCGAGGCTCCTGATGATGCAGAATTGTGTCATTCATGAATCAAATCATTTAAAAGCAGAGTGAGCGCATGAAAATAACAAGGTTATATCAACAACAGAAATCTAAAGATGCCCAAATTGTGATATTAGCGGAACTGATGAGACGATTTTACTTAAATTGCCTCAACCCTGCTCCTGTAAACAATAAACAGCTTTACAGACTGAATTTCCAACTTATCAAGTTAGAGGATCTCACCAACATGCACTCTCCTCGAAAATGATGCCATTCAGCTGCTGTGGCCATGGTGAGAGAAAAGCAAAGTGGTGCCACAGCTTCCAAAAACTGTCTAGAATGTATCCACAGTCAGAGCCTCTTCATCACATATGTACATTCACACTCAACTACAAAACAATGGAGTTGTAAAAGATAAACAAATAAATCATTCTATATCAATGATTTTTGCAAACAAACAAACAACAAAACTATTACATATAATGATGTAGTCATTTCATTCTTTTGTCCTGTGGTAAATGTCTGCTGTAAAAAGATAATAAGCAGTATGATTTTTATAGATGACTCTGTCACTAATGCCAGTCGCTAGTAACCCAGCATAATGTGTTTGACTCATGCGTTTGACCACCCTATTGTGTGAGCATTATAATGAATACCAGACTACGTTATTCATAAGGTTTGAGAAGATAATTGTATTAATATTGTTGCGTCATACTGCATAATTTAACCCACCAGCTCCAAAATGCATGTGCTATACATAATGTAATCCAAGAGAAAGCATTAAAACTCAACAAGTCAGTGCCTTGTCTTGTCACATTGCCTTGCTAGTCCTCCCTTTCACGCTCTGCAATCTGAAAGGCATGATCGAGATTTCAGTCATTTAACCGAGGCTCATTGTGCGAGTCCTTTTCATCTCTGCGCTCATTCTGTCACAAGGAAACTTTGAAATCTTTATGTTCATGATCTTTTGAACCCATGAAGCTATTCACAACTATCAAGGTCTTCCTTTAATGATAAATGCCTTATTTTAACCATCAGTGGCCCAAGCGAATGCCTTTCACTTTCACCAGCCCCAAGAGAACCAGTTTTATTTAAAAAAAAAGAAGAGAAAAAGATAATTTTTATTTTGTTCTTTCTCTCCCCAGGCGAAAGGTTGGCCTTGATGATGTTAGAATGATAGACTGACACCCTGAGCTGGAATGCAATATTCTTTCACTTCAGTGGTTAAGATTTTTGCTTTCCTTTTTGTAAACATTAAGTTTATTTTGTCGAGTGGTGTCCTAACTGTAAAGTTGAGTTGAAGTTTTCTTCAGTTTCTGACATGAAAGGTATTGTGAGAAGGCAGTAATGTGTCCTACACCATAAAATATTTTTCTTCTATTTCAAAACACAGTTTGCCAATTTTGCTTTATCCTGTAAAGAGTAGCAGAAGGGCTCAGTCTATCCCAGCTGTCCTTGAAAACCAAAGAACATTTTTCCGTTTTCAGTTTCTGAGTTTGGTTTCAGGCATTAGCTGATACTCAGATAAGACACTTGACAAATTTATCAGTAGTCAAGATCTAGATCCGTTACAGTTTCATGTTTTTTTTTTTTTTTTTTTTAAGAAAGACTTATTTGAACTCATTGCTACCCACCTCTTGGATGTCAGAGGTGGAACAACGCACAATTTTCAAATGGCATCTACAGAATATACCTGTCCAGGGTGTCCCCTGCCTTCCCCCTGAATCAGCTGGGATAGGCTCCAGCCCCCCCGCGACCCTAGTGAGGATTAAGCGGTGTGTAGATAATGGATGGATCTACAGAATATCTGTGTGTGTGTGTGTGTGTGTGTGTGTGTTTGCACCCGAGTGAGTTATTGGCCTCTGAGCCATAGTAAAGCTCAATAATTACAAAACTCTTTTTGAATGAATACTAATTTGCTATAGGCAGCAGGGCTCTTAATTACCTATAAATGCCCTATAATGAAGTATGGAACACAAGTGTCTCAGAGCTTGCCAGTGTAATGAGTGTCATTTAAAAGTGAAATATGTCTGGAAAAGCTTAAATTTACCCTGAAAAGCTCAATGAGATGGTTGAAGCTGCAGATCTATCTCAGCACCAATCGCACTGCATTGCAGATGCTTAGCCACTGCAGTAAATGGACAATGTCACATTGTAGGTAAGATTTACCACATAGGTGAAACATTTCTGCTGCATGCAAGGTTTATTAGAAATATGTTGGCTACAGATACCCGCAACCTTTGTGCTGTTGTACTTGCACTAATCTTTATCATATAAATTCAGGATGCTTCAGATTAGGGCTTTCCAAACTTATTTATATAGAGAACTAAGTTATTAAGAAAATGAAAGTGGCATGTCTCATCCATAGTTGTGTTTGATAAAATGCTCACTCAGTCTTATTAGGTGATTATAAATTCATTATTCTTGGTGTGACTTGGCCGACCCACATGACAGACTACACGTTAGCCAACGACCAATCATGGCTTGTCACCTTTCAGAGTCTGTGTGATGTCATCAGGATAGAGGTGCAAGAGACCAATTACCGGAAACAAACGATGACATGAATGATACTGGCTGTCTTTTTGCTCGGAGAAACCTGTCATCTGTCATCAAGATGAGAAAAAACAGCCAATTGTTGTAACTGCCTCTCATTTTCAGGCCCAGCACCCTACATCGTATGGGTTGGGCTTTGGCGCCAGTGTTGTGAAGTCTGAATGAAATTACGAGTTGAAATTTATTCGTATCAAAACAGTCAAACTCATCTCTTTGATACCTCTGTGGGTTAAATGGTCATAGGGTGGTCAGGAGTTCTGTTGTAAAGTAACAGTGTTACTTTTAGAACTACTTGTAATTATGCAAATTTAAGCCTGTTAAAGATACATATCTCAAATTTAGAGGATTGCAAAGAGTCTAAACATGAGATATTTGTCTCGCACGGTTACAAAGATAATGCAGAACTAGGACTTGACTACATAACATGATAATAAAATAAAGAAGGACTTATTCAACTGTGATTAAGGTTTTGAGGTGTTTTCCATGATATTGTGCACTTTAAAATTTAACAACACTTAAAATAACACAAGATAGTAAAGGCACACTAAGATCCTTCTGTGCTTTCCTTCACATTGTCCATCCATAATTATATTCTCCAGACAGAGACAGAGAGGGGGCAGAAAGGAAGAACAATAAAAGTCATACAGATGTCAGTTTCCAATGTGGCCATTTGGCTGGTCAAGGGGTGTTCGGTCAGGCTCTTAGGACTTTGGGGGTTGGTATGCCAGTCGTGGTGGATGTTTTTTTTTCTCTTCATGACTGTCCCTCTTTTGTTAGCTGCCCTTTGAAGCTCTGGCTGGTTTGATCAGTTAATTTACACATTCCTGTGACCTGGGTTGGAAAGTCTTGTGGCTCTTTGTGTCTTTTCAAGATCCTACACCTCTCAGTATCGTGTGCACCAGTATGTACTTGGACATTTTCAAGCAAAGGTTTTTTTTTGGTTGTAAGAAAACTTGAGACAGAACATTTGCTTGAATGATTTGCCTGAGGAAATCAGGTCTACTTCCATTGGGGAGCTTTTCCTAATTGTACTAGGGGGTTAATTTTCTCTAACCTGTATTTTATTTCTATTCAATTATGTTTTTACCTTTTCCAAGACTGTATTAGTTTTCATACACTATGTTGTGTTTTTATCTTTCTTTTACCATCTGGTGATTGCATGTCTGATAACTTTATAGTTCACATGTATGGCATTTGTGCATTCAGTCCTCTTTCAGTTAATGACACGGAACCTGCAAGAGAGGTGTTTGCTGCAGTGTCTGAACTTAGGTTCTGTCTTATCCACTCATTTAAAAGTCATATCTGTTCTGAATCAACATTTCATATCTATAGTTATGTAAAATGTAAAAGGTTGCTGCACAATTAAAGCAGTGCTTTCATGGTTGCTTGGTAAGGTTTCTGACAAGTTCCTTGGTTTACCAGGTTCTAAAAATGTTGTGAATGCCACTGAGATTTTATCTGGACATCATTGTGGAGGCTTGTAATTTTCCTCTGCACAGGATGGATGCTGAAAAAGATTGAGAGATGCCATCAGTTGATGGATGTGCTGCTTGAACGACTCATTACACTGGATTGAAAAAGAAAATCATGCACCTGGCACAAACTGCTGTTGTAACTGCTTCATTGAATCTGAAGGAAGACTCCACAGGACTCCATGCCAAACTGTTAGGGCCAATTTGTACACCGGTAAAAACTGACAGAGTTTAAGTCTACCTTTAAAGTCCTATAATATCATTTCAGCCACAGCAATCATAACTTCTTCACCATTCTGCCATTGGTCAGGGGCTTGTGTGTTTCAATGGTGCCTTGACATTAGTGAGTGAGTGAGTGAGTGAGTGAGTGAGTGAGTGAGTTAGGTTTCACTCAGAAAATATCATTTTTGCAAGAGAACAAGTTGCATTTACACAAGATCACAAAACCTAAACTCATTCACTCACAGCACTGATCACATATTACCAGACTGATTAAAGCATACCATAGAAAAATACAGTTCAAATGTCTCTCAGAGGAATTAGCATCTCTCATTTAACGCTGTGTTGCAGCTTATTCATGTTGTAAAGGGCACAGTAATGGAATCCAATTGTCATTTCAGCTCAGGGTTGTGGAGATTTCAGAGCTAATCCCTGCTGTGATCTAGTGTTGTGGTCATCAGCTGTGATTTGAACTAAATATGTGAAATGTCTCTCGAGCTTAGATAGCAAAGCCTTATAAATGAAGACACAGGTGTGCTGATGCCATGGGTTTGGTAAATAGAGATTACAGACTTGTTAGTGTTGTTGTTAGCGTCCTAATTTTTCCCTCATTCTGCTAATCTAAAGAAAGTTCCTTCAAAGTTGATGGAGTATGGATAAACAGAACTCAGTGTCACATGTTTTACCACCTGAAACGATATCACCATAGATGTGAAAAGAAAAAAAAAAATCACTTTCCCATTTCTGGTAAATATTGTATTTCCTTTTGATTGCCGTGACTGCATTACTTGTCATTTTAATGTTTGTACCACTGCTTGGTTTGTTCTTAGGTGAGCTATTTCAAACCAGTGGTATCTCATTAACAGCGTGATTGTAATCATTGCACTAACTAAATAATTAATTGTGAGCTGTTTCATTTCTATGTATTCAAGACCTGTACCTGTGGGCCTCACTGACCCTGAGGTGTCATTCTGCAGTCACTGACACACTTCTTTCTGCATGTTTTATTCACAATACTTACCAAATTTATGTTGACTTGTTTCATGTCAGCTCAGTGTGGGGGTCTTTTTTGCACTTTGAGATCATTTACAGTTGCATTAGTTTCTCTCCTGAGTTCTGCTCACTGTTTCATCATGTGTGTGTGACAAGTGAAGGGGAGCAGAGAAGAGACAGGTGAAGGGATGTTGGTGACAACTCCTGACATCAAAGTGTAATTGAAGCTACCCAACAACTGTTAATCCATCAAAAACCAAAGATGAGCAGACATCAAGCCCAAACATCTGCACGTAAGGCCAAAAGATCAGCATCTTTTAAAACACATCCAACTCAAATCTGGCAAAACTGGCAAGGACACTAGAAGCCCTCCTGCTGATGTGAAGTCAGTCCTGGACAGAGCACTAGCAGCTCTCCTGCTGATAACGTTACATCTGCACCCCCCAACAAGCACAGGAGGACAGGCTTTGACCCATCTGGGCTGTCAGAGAGGAAATAGTCCTGTAGGCTCAACAAGATCGATAAGCAGACAGGGAAAAGCGCTGTTGTCGTCTTTGTCAGGCTCCCCCGGCAAACCCACCCCCACCTAGGGGAGAAACTGCTCTGTCGTGATAATACAAGTAGTGAATACTGTTAGGATATATTTGATTGTAGTTACACCAAATCACTATTTCTTAAGACAATGACTTCATTTGCAGTGAAGTAGCGTAAAAACACAGAAAACGGGAGCTCAGCTTAAATACCTAAAACACACTCATCACAAACCATTTAACTTCAAACCTCATTGTATATTATGCCTTCCTGAGCTGTTTGCTAGTCAGAAATTTTAAAATCACCTCCCTTTTTTTTTCTTGTATTGAACACTGATTCCTTACAGACAGCTCAACATTTAATTCAATTCAATTCAATTTTATTTGTACAGCGCATATTTACAACAACAAGTCATCTCATAACTAGTAAAATTCAGGTTATCCTAATTTACAAAACTTTCGCAAAACCCCAAACAATCTGGATGAATACATACCACAAGAGGTTAATGAGACAATGGAAATTTTAGTGGTGATTTTGGTGAACTGACCTTCAAATAGTTTTGGTTGTAAAGTGAGAGTCAACTTTAGAGTTCACTTCCTTCCATCCATCCATTATCTATACACTGCTTAATCCTCACTGGGGTTGTGGGGGGCTGGAGTCTATCCCAGCTGACTTAGGGTGAAGGCAGGGGACACCCTGGACAGGTCGCCAGTCTATCACAGGGCTACACTTAGAGACAGACAACCAAGCACACTCATGTTCACACATATGGACAATTTGGAATCACCAATTAACCTCAACATGTTTTTGGACTTGTGGGAGGAAGACGGAGAACCCGGAGAGAACCCACACTGCACGGGGAGAACATACAAACTACACACAGAAAGGTCCTGGGTTTCCTCACCAGGACGTGAACCAGCGACCTTCTAGCTACGAGGCAACGGTGCTAACCACCGCTCCACCTTGCAGCCCGAGTTCACTTCCTTGAAGCACGAAATTTAACATCACAATATTATTCTAAACCGTCTTAATTCATCTACATCAGCACAAATATTTAGTATGTGTTGCTGTTTGTCAGCTGGATTTATAATGTTATCAACACTGACATTCTTGTCCATGTGTAATGATGGACTTTAACTGTGATTTAGGACACAATGAGATGCTTTTTTTATTGTTAGGCTGAATGCTATTGTTACTGCACAGCACATTTTGTTATTTACTTTAATGATGATCCTAAATCCTGTGTGTGAGAACAAATCAGGGACACAATAATGTCACTGCTGCCAAAACTGTAACACTTTAAATGTAAGAAAAAATTTAGAGCAAAACTCAATGATCCCTGCAGTAACTTTGTTTTAATTTGAACTTTCAATTACAGCAGAATATATATGTCACGACAGCAGTGATGGTGCTCAGGACTGAGGATTTTAGATGACCATTATGTAACAAATACTGCGGCTATCTGAAATGTAGAAAGGTAAAAATGACAAATGATACCCTGACTGTTGTTTGTGTTCGACTTTACCCACTGTTCTAATTTGATACCCATGCAGTAAATGGTCTTTCACACTGGCTACATGGAATTCCAGTGGTGCTAATATTTTCGTCGTAGACATAATTATTCAGAAATGGCCAGATATGGAAACTAGTCCAAAACAGTGGACTGTGAGTTTACAGATTGTCATGCCGTTTTTTCACCATGCCAGTGATGCATGTGTTCCATTAGAAAGCTACAAGCATTCATGCACACACAGCTGTGGCTCAGAGTGCATGAATGCTTGTAGCTTTATGTGTGCGAGGCATCTGTGTTCACGCGAGTCTGTGTCTACAGTGGGAGCTTGTTCCTAAAAATCACTAGACACTGTGCAATTGCATAAGCCATGAATTTTCACATACCTATGTAGTACAGCAAAGATTCCAAATTGGACGTATGCTCCGCTGAAGTGACTTAGTTAATTTATTTAGTAAGCTGCATCATCTGCATAAACTGATATATGTCTGTATCCAGATAGGAGTATAGTTCCATTTCTGTGGATGATGCATTGATAAGAGATGACCTAGTTGCTGTAGATTTTAGGTCTGCTTCCTTCCTTTAACTCAGTCATTACATAATTCAAACAACATCTCTTGTTTGCTTGTGAATGACTGAGACTGATGTTTTGTCCTAGTCATTGAAGGCCAGTAGTTTTGCAGGCGTTGCCACAGAATCACATCAGCATTTATATTTGTGAAATGTATTTTGACCAGGGAAATAAACTGCCTAAAATGATAATCTATGGTGTGGTTAGCAATAAAGCTTGTCTACTATTGGGTAGTTACTTTGCCAGCTGGGTTGGTAAGCTTGTGGCTGACAGCTCTTCAAAACAGACAGGCCTCAACTCAGCCGCAATACTGGTACTGGGAAGCAGGGCCTGATAATACATGTCTATTAAGATGTGAGGTCCATCAGTTAAATAATCATAACACTGATTTTTCATTAGTTTTTAAGCTACAAATGGCAAATCTGTATCAGTGATGCAGGATGCTTTGTTTTGACCTTACAGCCTGACATTGCTGGCACAGGGACCACTCAAGCAGCACCTTTCATTTCTATAATTGCATCAATTTCTTGGTCTCTTACCATTTCACACATGCCATCACTGCCCACATTGTCACAAAAATGAAGACCCTACTATTTGTTTTTTTTCAGGGCATTATTTATTTATTTATTTTAGCTTTCTTTTCGTGCTGTATTCTTCCCTGTCCTTTTGAAGTAGCATCACAAAGAAACAAGCATGTGAAATGTGAATCTATGTTTGCACATCAAACATGCTTCACCAACTTAGAGACAAGCCGGTTTATGAGTTGAAATGGTAGATTATCTGTAAGCTATGTGTGCGTGTGCATCAGTGGCTGTGTGATGGATAAGTCTCGTTAAATTTTGATTGTACGCCTGCCTGGCAGGGACACGATAAGGGTGCAGATGTGCAACTCGTTATTATTGCGTGTGATGGTGTGCAGGTATCCCTGTTTGTGTGTGGAAGAAGTATAACCCTGGTGTCATATGTTGGCAGGATAACAGATGTGCGAACAAGACTCACACACATTCACGTGTGCTTCAAAGGATCTGTGGAAGTGAATGAATCATTCTGCATTTGCGTAACTCCTACCTGAAAAGCATTGCTGGTTTATGAATAGGATGAAATAGAACAGGATGGAACAAAAATAGAATCCAAATGAATAAATTCATTTACATATTTGGATCTTTGGGAGAGTGAGGAAGACGGAAAAGTATCCAAAGTCAACTGGTTTGACCTGATGTGACATATAGCAGTGGGATATGCTCCTTGTGTCTAACATACATTCTAAAGACTGTATTTGCGCTGTGAGAAGCTGAACATGGCTCCACCATGAATTGATTTACACATGTTTGACTTTTTGCTGCTCTGATTCAGTTTATTTGATGTGCCCTCTGACAGTGTTTGCTGTGCTGTGCTAGGGTTTGTTCAGAATCTTCACTTTCGTTTTCCCAACCCTCAGATGTTAGTCTAGGTGAAAGTTGATTGCATTCTCCATCTGATGCCACTCTGAGAGTTCATTTCTCTGACATGATATTTCTGCTTTGAACTGGGCTTTAGTTTTTTTTATTTTTTTTTATTTTTTATCTGGAACAATAGGATGTGGAGTACTGTGCCCTAAAAATGGCATCAAATTATTAATTTGAATGATATCTGCTATCAGTAATGTTGTGATGAATCCTCATATATTTATCAATAGTCAATAATACTAAATATATCATCCATTAGCTACCATGGCCATTAGCGATTGATTGATGAAATTGTGAGGCCTATCCTTTTCTAATGACTTGCATCTATCTAAAGTGACTCTTGAGTTTCACATCTTCTGATGAGTGTCTTTGACTTTACACATTAACATAGCAACGTCTGCATAAAGAGTAGTGAAGGAGACTTAAACCACCAGACCTTCACCCATTCGACTGGGTTTTTAGTTCTACATGGGACCATTGTTTTGTGGTGTGTTTACTTACTATTACTTTCATTTTCAGCCACTGTTTCCTTGTGCCTTAGTACAAAACTCTTTGGTTAAGTTTAGGCACTAAAACTAGTTGGTTAGGTCTTTGAAAAGATCCTTGTTTAGGTTGAAATATGTGCATGCACACACACTTACCACAAAGCTGTGAGTGCTACAAAGCTAAAGTGGCAACTCCCACTCTAAGAGTAGCCCCTTAATAACATCAGCAGTGTACAATTTACAGACTTTTTATTGTGAAAATGATACATGTTGCATTGTTAAACAATTCAGCTATTACACTTTTTTTTTGTGAGCGTAGGCTGAAATTGCACAGTTTTGTATGCCTAAATCACTGAGGTAGAGTGCAGAGCGAGTGAAATAACAAATCCTGTGACTGCAAGTACTACAATATTCTCATAAGCTGAACAATATGCTGGTGGCTCCAGAATATTTGTCGTTATATCAAGGTAAGCTTTCAGGGCTGCAAGGTGGCGCAGTTGTTAGCACTGTTGCCTCGCTGCAAGAAGGTCGCAGGTGGGGGCGCCGGGTCTTTCTGCGTGGAGTTCGCATGTTCTCCCCGTGCAGTGTGGGTTCTCTCCAGGTTCTCCAGCTTCCTCCCACACAGTCCAAAAACATGTTGAGGTTAATTGGTCATTCCAAATTGTGCGTAGGTGTGAATGTGAGTGTGCTTGGTTGTCGGTCTCTAAGTGTAGCCCTGTGATAGACTGGTGACCTGTCCAGGGTGTCCCCTGCCTTCACCCTAAGTCAGCTGGGATAGACTCCAGCCCCCCCGTGACCCTAGTGAGGATTAAGTTGTCTGTCTATAATAGATGGATGAAAGATAAGCTTTCACGATACTGCACAAAGAAACACACACAGTACACTTTAAGTTATAATGGTTGAATAGAAACTCGGTTGAAAGTTAAATCAATTATTTGACATGTTGTTGTAGCTGTTAAATAAGTACTGCCATATTGTAGACTGGGTGATTAGCAGAAAAGTCTTAAAACCAGCACCTTGGCCAAACTTAGCAGGTACAACAGGGTGAATGCTGAAGCCACAGTACACAGCGCAAAATGATCAAAGTGCAACATTATTACCTAAATTATTCAAGTTTAACTTTCTGAAACAATTTCTTGGTTCACTTTTAACCCATCATACTTACCATAGTTGTACTAGTTGTGCAAGTTGTACAGATTTCCTGTGTCAAGAACAATGTTGTGCAGTAATGCGTTACTTAGTAGCTCTCTACAGTAACTGGAATACTTTTGCTGAATATGGTAAATGATTACATGACTAGTACTAATCCTGATAATGCTGACACTCTGACACTTGGGGATCAACTTGTTCACTGTCTTAGCAACAGAGCTGATATCAGTCTGACCTCTGTACATCTAGCAGAGCAGAATCTGCTCAGCGCAGGAGCTAGAGGTGTGTGGAGGCAGTTAAGGTTAGCTGTTACTAAAAGAGAAATGCGTCTCGTGGGAACTTCAAAGCTGTCTACTTCACTTGGTGTATCTTCTATATTTGCTTGCTAATGTAAGTCACTGATAATGCATTCAGGAATCAGCTGCTTTTGTTCAGAGCTGAAGGATGTGCAAACCCTGCGGGTTCACTGTGAGGACCCTGCAGTGCTGCAGTCAGCAGGGTGAACGCTGAAGGCACAGTACGCAGTCGGCCTGATTGCTGTTAGTTTTGCTGCTGAGTAATCAGTCAAATGTAGAATGATGAATTGGTTAAATTTTTGGAGTGATTTGCCCAAGATTGATTATGATGGATTGTTTTAATATTTTCGGTGCACTCATTTTAAGTTATAACATCCAAAACAATGGTTTGAATAATCTGACGAAACATTTGACCTCTTTGCAAACTATCTGATTCTTTGTCAGACTTCTTTATAGTAATTTAATTACTTTGCTGAGTAGCCTGTTAGAATGTATTCATGCAATAAGATCCGACTGTCCTTTAAATAAGATTTTTCCACAACGAATGCTATGATTAGAGCAGCAACGTGAAGACTTTACACATTTTAAACAGAGAAACCAACAAACCCAAATATGGATTTCCTTTGAGCAAGCACTTGGCGATAGTGGGAAGGAACCAAAAACCTCCACTTAAGGCAACTTCATGGTTTCTGCATCCCCCTGCACTGACCAATGTGGACTTTGAAAGCCGACAGCGAACACATACATGGCTCTAATCATACTACAATAGATACGTCTGCTGTGACAGATGGACGCACAGTCGCATTGCCCCTCATAAAAAGTCACAGTGCTCCTGTGGGTGTTTCTGAAAAGCTGTTACTTGGCACTTTTTACAGGATATAGCAGCTACAGATTGGACTGTAGCACCGTGTCAATGAGATTATTCCTGAGGTGTACGAAGCCCAGTGGACGGCCACAGCACAGGTTTTCTTGAGAATATGAAACTTCCTACCGTGTTTGGAAACTGTGGATGGGAAGCATGTACAAGTCAAGGCACCTCCAAAGTCTGGCAGTGACTAAACTACAGCCTTTTTAATGGACTGATGAATTATAAAAGTGTGTTTGTGGTTAATCTCCTCACACAGCCTCTCCTGAGAACAAGCATTTCTTTACTAATTGCATTGCTTAACTTAAGCAGTTAAGTGACAAATATTGTATTTTTTTACTTCTCTATATTTGTGTGATTGTATAATTTAAGTTACAAGTTAAGTTAATTCAAGTGTAAATAATAAAAATTACTGCGCTATCCAGCAGTATATATAGTTATCAAAATTAGTATTAGTAGCATTTCTTCCACGACTGAAGAGAAGCCACAAAAACTACTGTGATATCGTTTATATAACCTGTACAATGCTTGATTTTACTGGATACATTGAAGGATTTTTGTAAGACAGTAAATGTCCTGCCTTAAAGCTTTCTTTCTTTTTATTTGATCAAATAGCTGTACAATTCCCCACTATTCACTGCACTGCATCAGAACTGAAATGGTCTGTAAAGGGCTAACAAAGAGCGCATAATAATAACAAATAGACACAAGGAAACTAGACGGATAAAGTGTTGAGCAGGAAGAGGCAGAGCTAAGAGAAGAGGTTTGCTGAGCACGGGTCGTGGGTCAGGACGGGTTCAGGAAAGATTGAAGTGAGGAAATAGAGGGAAACTGTGAAGAAATGGATAAAATGTTGTGCTGCGTCAATTAGGCTGCTGCTATAATACAAAGAGCAGTCAGAGTGAGAGTGAGCAAGACGCACACGCAAAAAAGAAAAAAAAAACACTTTCTCTGAGTGTTTTTGGGTGTGTGTTGTAATAGATTTGGTTATATTGTGTGTCCATATTTTCTCACACACTTTAAAAAAGAATTATATGAAATGACCTTTGAGCAGACCTGTGGTAGTTATTTTCTCGGTTTTAGAAAGTAACCATAGCAGGTATTTTTTTTAAACATAGTATTTTGGCTTGTTGCCGCTCATATCTATTAGGTAATTGTGTGCATCAGCTCATAGCAAGATATATATTATAAAAAGCACAAACACAGTCTTTGTGTCTGAGAACAACAACATTTAATTGACTTTTTTTTTTTTTCTCTCAGTCTCTCTATTTCCCTTAATGAAATGACAGAAACAACACTGGCAGTGCAATAATACAATGCAGCATTCTCTGTGTACATTGCAAGCAATGCACTTCACAACTTACCATTATAATGAACTTGTTTTCATTGAGCTAATCAACTGTGATGAATCCACACACAGTGGAGACAGACAATGGAATGCCAAATTTGTGTCACACATGGACACATAGATAGTTGCCCACACGTCTTGTCAAAAAGTTTACAAAGTTTCTGTGGTCATGGCCAATCATTCTGTCAGGTTTTCCGAAAGTAGACACAAATAGAACAAAAAGAGGTGGTGAAGGATTCAGCTTAATGCCAAGTTCTATCTGTGTTGTTATTATATAATCGTGAACAAGATGAGATAGTGCTACAACTCTGCAATACACAACAGTGTAACTCCTGCTTTCTTTATCTGGCCAAACCATTCCTAGAAAGTAAACATGAGTTTGATACATGTCATTTGGAATTAAACAAAGAGCTGTCACAGTGGCAAAAAGTATTTCAAAGGATTGTTCCAGCAGCTATTATTTAAGGCTTTCCAAAAGTCTCATTCAGATTTGCTTTATTTGTAGTTGGAGCCATTTATATTACATACACTTGGCATAATGAAAAGGCATTTCTCATAGTGTTGCCATAACACAGCCACACACACACACACACACACACACACACACACACATATATATATATATATATACATATACCCTCATAATAGTCCTTTGTTTAAGAAGATGACATTTATTTTCAAAACGTGCATTAAAGGGGGAGAGGAGAGAACTGAGCTTTGAGCAAATTATACTCGAGTCCTGCACAGACGTACAGACACACAGATGCATGCACACATAGTAGAAGACAGTTTCATCTACAGTTTCTTCCAACTCATTTCAACTTTGTAACCATCAACTTGTACAGTTACAATCATACCCTCCACCCAACACTGACAGACACACAGAGTTGTGTACTCTTACTTTCACCTTAACCTAAATCTAATCTTAGCCTCACTATATGAAATTTTGTGGGAGTGTGTGTGTGTGTGTGTGTGTGTGTGTTTGTGTGTTTCATTACTGAGTTGACAAGAAGTCACACAAAAAGTCAAATCTGTTTTGATTACTATGATTGGCTATAATCTTCTGACTGGTTACCGAAGCAGGTTTGCCTCCTAAATGTAAATAACATTTGTTTAGAATAAAGCTGTAAATGCTATGAACACATTTACATGTACGCACAGCATACATACTTTGGTAATGTTTTGCATCCTAAGCAAAATACAAGTTTTCATTTTCAGTAGTGAAAAACCAGGTCACCAAAAAGTGCAGGATTCATTGTCAGTGCAGCAAGTTTATCCACATTTAGTTCCATCAGAACCCAGTCTTTCAGATATAGTGTGATGAATAAAGAAGTTCAAGAGGTTACTGCAATAATGAGGAGTCACTCTTTCTGGACCTCAAGAAAAATCTGGCCAGTTAATTGTGAAGATATGTATCTTGTACCAACTGAGCATCCAGTGTGGCAACAAATAAATAAATAATAATAAAAAAAATACATATTTTGCCATGTGTTTGAATTTCTGTGCGCAGATAAAGATCAGACAATAACATCTATAATCCTGCTTTTGATATAAGAAAAAAGACGAAGTTATCAGCAAATAAAGCAGGAAAACAAGCCCACTCATAATTACCGAGCCAGTTTGATAAATCTGATGAAGCATCTTGAGGAAATTACCATGTTTACCACATGGTAATTATCAAGTGGCTGTTTTGATGGTTATGTAAATCAGTTTATTAAAAACTGATTAACAAAACTGATTAAACAAGTAGACAAGAGCTTACATCCTTTAATCATACCCTTGATGAACTTGATGAACATCACATAACATCACAGATTCGGAGGACATAGATGATGAAACTCCCTCTAGAGCTACTCTTGTGCTATTTTAGTGAGCAAGCGGTGGCATTTAAAGAGTCATTTAGAAATCAACTGAAAAGTAATTGGCATGCAAAACTTTTTTTTTTTTTTGTTTTTAAATTCTTGCTTGGATTAGTTCATGCAGGTGTTTCACCTTAAGATAGTTAATTACACCTCTTTAAAGACTGTGTGGGTGCACACATGCACACTGTTTAACTGACATCCTCCTCGCTGTCCTTCAGTCTTTATCATTCTCATTAGATTTTGTAGTTTGGTGGCACCACTTAATTCTCATCATGGCTCCAGCCAGCGCTCACTTCATCAGAGGTCTAACTAGCTGTAATTGAAAGCACCTGCGCGGGAGTGCAGCTTGTTCACAGAATGTGAACCTTGTTGGACATTTAGTCTCTAACCATGAGAAATAACATCTTCTTAATGTAATTTTTTAAAATTTGGTTTGCTGGATTTCATTATAATCAGTGTAAGTCATCGGTAGTATTGTTATTGTTTTCAATTTTAATGGATTGGTATTGTTGACTATACAATCCTTAAAGCTGGGGTAGGCAGTATTTAATTTGGCATCAGTGAGCAAAAATTCCTTACTAGCCTTTCAGAATGTTGTAATTGAAGTGGTCTGACAGAAAACTACACCTGTGCACCTCCTCTAGGCTCTGTTCAGTCTTTAGACAGAGAAAATATAAAGATCAACAAAGTCTATCATGGGAATATGATGCTCCAACTAAACTGCGTTCTCACTGATGTTTTGAAAGAAGCTGATGTTATGACTGACTGTAATATAATAAGAACAGCTTCCAGTTTGAAAGAAGCAAGGTATCAGTATGGATGTAGGAGTAAGGGATGGTAGCATAAGTGAGTAACAGGACTTTAATCCAAGAGGCCAGGTTTTGTGTCCAGTGTGAGGCCATATACAGTCAGGTCCATACATATTTGGACATTGACACAATTCGTTTTGACTCTGTACACCACCCCAATGGATTTAAATGATAATTTTAAATACCATCAAATTAAAGCAGACATTCTGCACTTAAAGCAACCTTGATTGTTTCATTTCAAATCCACTGTGATGGTGTACAAAGCCGAAAAGCCAACAATTGTGTTAATATCCAAATATTTGTGGACCTGACAGTATTATTAGACTACTTTTGTTTTATGTAATTTTGCTTTTCACTTGCTGTTTGGTTAGATTTAGGTACCAAACCTATGTGGCTCTGTTTCAAAAAAAAAATGCAGGGTTTGTGTGTAAAAACAACCCTTTAATAACATGTTTGAAACTTCTCTATTTTATGGGTTAACAAGGTGATAAGTCCTGTCCCATTAAATATATGATATATTAATAAAGAAATAAAATAATGGGCAAAGGTGTGTTGACTTGAAACATGTTTGTGACTCACCAAGTGACAAATGAATGTAATCTGGGAGAAGATGACTTCTTTCAAAATGTAAATTAGAATGCAGTTTGGTTGTATAGAATCTTAGCATTGCAGAGAGAGAAGAGGTAAGAACTGCAGGAGAATAGCTTTTGTACAGTTTGTTTGGTGTTGTTCTTAAATTGTAGCTTTAATTTCTTTCATATTCCAAGATTCCTCAAACCTGAATGACGGGAGGTGGTTTATGTTTGAGGGCTGAAGGACGAAGAATATATTCACAAGAATGGTGAAATGCGAGTTTTTCTTATGATGTGTTATTTATCATGTTGACTGGGGTGTTGAACTCAAAGTAATTAAAAGAAAAAATCCATCAAAACTAAACTTTCAGAAAACAACAACAACAACAAAAAAAAACATTTCAAATTTCTGTCTTGTTAAAATAGACATTTGCTGCATTGCCATGACTCAGATGTACTTTTGCTGGTGGAGGATTGTAAACAAGCCTTGACATTGTATCTTCATGAATTTAAGTAGGCCTCTTGTGTTTATTTAGTCTTGTGCTTCTTTTTTTGTTTTTGAAAGGGAGAGAGTGTGTGTGGGAGTTTGTCAGTAATTTTTTTTGGATTAGAATCCAATTTGTTCCTGTCTACAAGCCCAAGGGCTGATGGGAAGTCCTTGTTGGTGAGCTAAGAACAATGATTGCTGAGGAAGATGAGATGGCATGCTCCCGCTGGTAGAGTCCTAAAAACACCGTCTCTGTCTGTCACTAAGCCCACTCTCTGCAGATTCAGAGGGGTAAAACAGATGATTTCCCCCACTGCAGTCTTGTGTTATCCACTCATTCCATTGTGTAGTATTAATGGTTAGGTAACATGACAAGAAAATTAGGCATGGTTAGAGCTGCGTGGTCCCTGAAGGTGACCACTTTGATTCATGGGAGAGAGAAAAGTGAATGTGATTATATTTTGAAGTTTGCGTGGACGTTTCTGTGTCCCATCTCTCTCATCTTTATCATTGTCACCACTGACAGTGCCATCATTAACGCAACAGCTGCATTTATTATCGTCATCACAACCACTGGCTAAATAATCACCATCTTAACTGTCATTGTCATTCTAATAATTTGCATCATTATTCTAATCAACACTGGGATCACTGTAAGCACCAGCAACTGCCATCATCATCATCATCATCCTCGTCATCTGAGCTCCACCGCGTTCGTTTTGCCACATCCTCCTTCTCTTTTTCCCCCCTCCTTCCTCCCACCTTCTTCCCATTCCCAGCTTGCAAATCCCTTTATTAAATCAAATCCCTCAGCTCCTGGAAGCTGCAATACAACCAAGGAGTGGCTAAACCCCCGAAGGTCGCATAAGCTCTGTCCATCCCCTGTTCACTGCCTGCCTGATTGTTTGTAAGTGTGAGTGAGAGTGTATGTGTGTGTGTGTGTTAGCTACACGCAATCCATCTGAATTTCCCATGACACCTACATACTACTTAGCCGGGGGGAAATGTAGTGTGCGTTTATGCTTGTGCGGGAAGAGGTTATAAGCTGGGGCCTATAACAGATTAAGGCTGCATGGTGCAATGGTTAGAGAAATGGGAGATACACAATCCTGCAACGCTAAGATGCCAAATGCCTAGAAGCCAGTCTGAGTGGTGTGTGTGTGCAAGAGTGTCTTATGAGTGTGTAAACATGTTTTTAAGGTGCTGCTTTTCACATTTTACCACCATTCTTTTTCTGCCATACTTTTTTATGCATGCCTTTTCCTCATTTTCTGTATCTTTTTTTCATCCTTTGGCTCCTCTTTCTTCCCCTCTGCCTTCTTTCCTTCCCTTCCTTCCTTTGCTTTTCTGTCTATTTCTTGCTTTTTTTTTTTTTTTTTTTTTTTTTTCCTTTTCATCTTATTTTCCCTGAGCTCTCTGGCCCCAGGATAGTAGTAGGGGTGTCTTATTACTCTCTCTTAGACACTAGTACGTCCAGCAGCACACACGCATACACACACTGTCCTGAGGCCCGAAGGCTGGTTGTCTTTGATTGAGACTAATGGTGAAATTACACAGGCTGCTGTTCTAAACAATAGTCTTCACTCACACTTATCTGGGTCGATGGTACGAAAATGGGAGGCTGGTAGGGGGCTGCTGGGATCATTGTGCCATGGGAGGCAACATTTGCTGGAGGATAGATGAAGGGAGGGGGATGGGATGCAGAATATGCTCCTTCCAACCAATTTTTGGATCACTGCAAAAATATAAATGTATACATGCCTTTCAATCATTACATTTACATCGATCAATCAGTATAAATTCAGTCTATGGGTTAATTAAACAACAGCTAGGCTTTCAGTGCATAATGTAGCTTTTTGTGGTTAAAAGAATTTTGGAGATATCCATCCATCCATTATCTATACACCGCTTAATCCTCACTAGGGTCGCGGGGGGGCTGGAGTCTATCCCAGCTGACTTAGGGCGAAGGCAGGGGACACCCTGGACAGGTCACCAGTCTATCACAGGGCTACACTTAGAGACAGACAACCAAGCACACTCACATTCACACCTACAGATAATTTAGAATCACCAATGAACCTCAACATGTTTTTGGACTGTGTGGGAGGAAGCCGGAGAACTCAGAGAGAACCCACGCTGCACATGCAAACTCCACGCAGAAAGATTCCGGTGCCCCCACCGGGACGCGAACCGGCAACCTTCTTGCTGCGAGGCAACAGTGCTAACCAACTGCGCCACCCTGCAGCCCGTTTTGGAGATATATTATTGTATATTATTGTCTTTACAAATGTCTGTAGCACAGCTAAATATGGTGGGCAGTGGATAGCACTGGTACCTCTGGTGACCTGTCCAGGGTGTACCCCACCTGCACCCACCTCATCCCCCACTGACAGCATAATCAAACAACCTACCAAGTGTCATCAAATTTCAATTTAACAAAATTGTAATTCTAGTTGGTGTTCTAAAATCGTATGGCATTTTTCACCAGAACCCCGCTCACTTCAAACAAGTTAGAGCAGAGACCAAATACAAACACAAAAACCTCTCATTTGAAATGACCATAAATAACTTTGGCAGGGTTGGAGGAAGCCATCACTCATGGTAAGAAGTTGAATGAGAAAATAGGTTTTCTAGGCCTTTATGGCGCTTGGCTCCTGGCCATTTTGCTGATTTGCTGGACCCCCCTGAGCCAAAGTTCAACCTCAGATCTTCACTGATCTGATTGTTCAGTAAATCCTGATTCAAGAAGAACGGTGACTGGATTTTTGCATTCTGAGCTCTGCAGCTCCCTGCCAGAAGATCTGAAGCTTGCAGAACTCGTAACATTTTGAAATGACCTTTCAAAATCCATCTTTAAAAAGAAAAATGCTTGATTGTCTGGCTGTTAGACTGTGTTTACCCAAAAATCTACACAATTGGTTGTTTTTTTTTTTTTGTTTTTTTTTTTAAATGCTGGAAAAAACCAAAACATAATTAATCTAATATGTTTATGTCGGAACAGAAATGCCTCTCACTGTGCAAATAATGACTGTCAGTAGCAAACAAGGGAGCAGTATGATGTTGTTTTGGCATTGCAAAACCGATTTGAATGACTGACATCACCGTTTTCTGTATGTTTCTGAACAGCGCTCAGCTTTAGTTTCACCTATGAGCTTTCCTCACACTTCAAGAAGAGTTTCACATTTTTTTAGGTTTGAGGTTAAAACAACAGTCTGCTCCCCGTTTCAACTCTAGCTCCCCTATTGACTGCTTCAGATAGAAGAGAGGTAGTTCAAAATCTGCAGTGCTTGTTCTGTGCAGAAAGTCTTCCCTATGTGTATTTCTAGCTAATTTGAAGCTTCAGTGGTCGAGCTCAGTCAATATGATGAGGCATATTGAAAAATGTGAATTCATCATTTACCCAGGTACTTTCTGTGCCTCAACTGAACTGAATGTTAACCACAGAGCTGACATATCAGAAAGTACTGGTGTAATTTCTGAAACAGAATAAGTCTCTGGAGTCAGTGACAAGCACTTCTGTCAGTCGGGGTTCCAGATCAACTTGTTTCTTTACAGCAATGACAAGCAACTCATGTTTTGTTTTTTTTTTAGTTTGGATGACTTGTTGGTTTATTTGACTCTGTTATTATTGTTGTTATTGCTAAGCAGACGACAAAGACAAAGATGTCAGAGAGAGAGAGAGAGAGAGAGGGAGAAATATGAGGACATGTATTCTGGTGTTTGCGCCTGGCTCAGTGCCTCCATACACCTATGTGTGTGTGTGTGTGTGTGTGTGTGAGTTACAGCAGCAGGAGATGTGATGCATCCCATAGATGCTCGCAAACATTCCTGCAAAGGCTCCATTTTTTCCTCTTTCTTTCTCCCGGTCCTTGTTTTGCTGTCATGATTTCACAGTGTTGCATGTTTACTTCCTAGCACACACA
>NW_007577878.1:90612-131944 GCF_000690725.1 Stegastes partitus | reverse complement strand
CACCAGAATTCAACCTGTAAGAACTGTACAAAAACAAAGAATATGCGTCTAAAGTTTGCCTAATATTAGCCATATACCATGTTTAATATGTACATTAGAGTGAAAACAACCATAAGCTGAAATGTTTTATGAAATGACACCATTATGTTTGGCCGTGACATGTTAAATACAGCTATTGAATCTTAGTTTATTCAACAACCCAACATATTTATAATGCACAGTAGTTAACATGTTTAATAGTTCTTTTTTAAAGTAGCAACAGTCATAAAATAAGCAACAGCTAACGTCGAATGGTTCCAGACAGTAAAAGTTTGCACTTTGAAACTGAACAGAGAAATGTAGCGTGGTGCTGTGAAATATTTTAAAATGTAAATGTATTGGGAGAACTGATAAACCCATCAGTGTTGTATTATTTGCTACTTTTGATCCACATTTACAAACACCAGTCAGCTGTCTATAACTGATCAAATGTTACTATCACTGACATTATGAACTGTTTTATCCTCTTGACAATATGATCAGCTCACCGTCCAGCTAGGTAGAAGTAAACAATACTATGGATGTAGTAAGTTGTAATTAGTATGCCAGCAACATAGCAGGTTAATACACACAAATACAGTCGTGACTCAATACTCTGACCCTTAACAATCCAAAACCTTGCTATCCGACAGGTTTTTAGGAAAAATGAACGGAACCCATTCAAAATAGCCTTAACATACTGACAGCCTTGGATCTGACTCTGATATGACATTTTATGTCACAAATAAGGATAAGTGTATTATCTGACTGAACAATCCGACAGATTGGCTACGTTCAGACTGCAGGACTTAATGCTCAATTCTGTTTTTTTGTGAAATCTGATTTTTTGCAAGTTCGTTCACATTTCCAATTAAATGCGACTTGTATGTGATCTGCTGTGTGAACTTCATACAACCCAAAAGTGTCCCGCATGCGCAGAAGACGACACGACGACGTCACACGCAGCGAGCGTGCTCAGTGTTTGTGGAAGTAAACATGGATGGTAATGGTGGGCGTATCTGCCACTGGTGGATGGTGGAAACAGAAGTGTGAGCGCTAACTAAACTGGCATTAGCAGCCAAATACTGCCTGTGCATTCCGGCCGCTTCCACCCAGTCAGAGTGCTCCCCCAAGGTGGAATTGTCCGGAACATGCACAATCACACCGGTCATTTAGGCGTGAAATCCAGCAATGTGTGGTGTTCTAACAACACACTAGTTATTATAACAACTATAAACAATAAGCATTAGCAACAAATGACCCTTCAAGCATCAAGCCCTCCTTGTATCTCGACCTCCGTCTTGACAATCTGACAGCTGTGCTATCCGACATAAAAGAAGGTTTTAGTGTCGGATTATCGAGTCACGACTTTAGTTTATGTTTTGAATGAGTTTTTCTTCTGCCTGCTGATTAAATGATTCTGCATTGGAAAAGTTCCAGCACAGCCAGAGGTCAAGCCCGTCTAATAGGCTAGACTATGAAAGCATAGCTGTGCTAGTTTTCATCTCCAGCAGGCATTCAGAATGCAGCACAAGTTGTTCAAGTTTACAGGGCTGACTGTAAAGCTTCTTTGCAAATGAAGAAACCATATCTAACCACTGCTGATGAGAAACCATCAGAAGACTGATAGGATCTGCAGTGTGAAGTGAACCAAGGCAAACTCAGACACATCATACTGCAACTTTTTTTTTACTTGATACAAAAACAAAACAAAACAAAAAACTGTGGAGAATGTCCGATAGAATCTAATTTTCTCAGATTTAAGGGTTCCTAGATATACTGACTTTTCAAAAACTTTATTCCCCAGTTTGTTGACTTGCAGGCTGCACATGTGCACAGCAAGATGAGCGAGAAACGGGAGAGAAACACTGAAAAGGAAGACTTGATTGGAGGATGAAACACTATGTCAGTTGGAAGTATTTCAGCTCAAGAAAGAATGATATTGATGAAAAGAAGTACTCTGTTGGCAGTATTTTGCAGTTGTTGCCACTACACCAGAGAACACAAGTAATTTGCTTGACGATTTAAATCAGCCCAACAAAGCCAACAGTCATTTAAGTCATCTGGTGACAATTGTAATATATGCAGGTAATTCCAAAAGTTAACGGCCTCACCTGGAAACAAGCTGCCTAACTCCCATTTTGGGGCTTCACTTTATTCAATAAAGCTTTATGTCACAGGGCACAAAAAAATCAAATGTTTGAAGCATTTCAACGAAAAAAAAAGTATGAGAAATACATAGTCGCCATTTTCAGAGCATCATTTCAGAGTCATTCATGCTGTCGAGGATTATGTGGAGGCTCAAGATGTGACTTTCTTCTACAAACGGATAGTAAACCTTGAACATGGACCGACCAAGTGCATTGAACTCAAAGGAGACTGAGTTGAAATAATAATACAAGGACAGTGTTTCTCCTGTGACATTTCCTCGTATATTAATCGTAGCAACTGGACTTGCTTGAGTTTCTTGAAGACGTTTCACCTCTCATCCAAGAGGCTTCATCAGTTCTGACGGACTAGTTGGGAGTTCCAGATACTTATATCCATCAGGAGTCATTCAAACCTGAGTTTCGGTTTCAATTCAGTTCAGAACAGATGAAGCCTCTTGGATGAGAGGTGAAACGTCTTCAAGGAACTCAAGCAAGTCCAGCTGCTACGATTAATCTACCAGAATAACCTGGATGACTGAGAGTCTTCACAGACATTCTCCTGTGACATTTTCTGGTGAGACAGAGAAGTTTTGGAAGTACCATTGTTTAAAGCAGAAAAGCAAAATGTTGCAGTTTTTCCAATACTGTGCATTTCTATTAGCTATGTAGAAGAAAAACTACTTACCTGACTGTGCTGCACAGAGGCTACTGGCAACTTGGGAGATTCTTGGGTATTACTCAGCCCATGAGTGGATGTTGTGACTCAATCAATGCACCTCAAATGTCAATACAGCTTTGACTATTTAATTTATTTCCACTTCCTCTCTTGGTTGACACTTAAATGAAGATAAATCTTAAAGCACTGAAAACATGTATATGAATTTGAACCAGATTATGTAAAGTGTGAATATTCTGTTTCCTCACTTGGAGAAAAAAGGTGGTAGTTCTGTTCTGATGTGTTCCGGCGGCTCTAAAGCTATGATTATGGTGCATACCTAATAGCAGGAAGTGCTGTCAAACAGTAAGTCCCTGGATGATTCTTGCCTCGCTGGACCTCTGCTGTATATTTCTCCATTTCTTGTCTATCTTTACTGCTCGTATCTTACAATGGCAGTATAGGAATAAACAAAAGAGACTGTGCTCCATAGATCAAGTGAGACTTATCAGCGGGCATGAATACGTCAGTAACTGCACACATTCAAACCAAGCCACTGTTCAGACAGTTCCGAGAACTAGAGATAAGCAACACATCTCGCAGCGGTGAGTCCTCATTTCTCTGGATGGAGATACAGGCAGTTTGGGTTTGTGACAGAGCTATCAGACACCAGATATCTGTTTGTGCAAATACAGTGAATCATCAGAGTTTGTGCCTATGTGTGGCTGACTGCTGCTGTGATTTAGGTCTTTATGATGGCTTTATCATTGCAGGAAATCTTGCTTAAGTGCAGTTTTAATGGAAGTGTATTCAAGCAGGTCTTTATTCTCAGTGTCCAGAGCTGACGGGGGTGCACTATTGTCACAATTGAATTGAAAATATATTAAAGTGCCTCCAGTGTCTTGCACTGCACTCTACTAAACTGAGATATGCCGCACATCTCCCTGGGTAGATTGGATGGTAGACTGTGTGTGTGTGTGTGTGTGTGTGTGTGTGTGCCTGTACATTTTTATATCTTTATTTAAAGAATACGTGTGCCTGCGAGTGTGTCTGTCTGTGAGTTTTAAGTGCCTGTAAACCATCCTAAGTCTCTGTGGAATTGTAATGGGCTGTCAGTGTCTCAGTATCCCATGAGGTTTTGCTATTCATAATATGTGTGTCTTATTTTTTTCTGTTTGTGTATGGGAGTGACAGAGAAAGGGGAAGCTCGAGAGAGAGAGACAGAAAGAGGGGGTGTAATAGTTTTCTGTAGTAAAGTAAAGTACATTGTCCACTGTGCAGAATGATCCTAATTGACAGAGATGGCCGTTTCCTTGGGGACACACAGCGAGGGACTCAGAGTATGTGTGTGAGTGAGAGCAGTATGTGCTGATTTGTGTGCGTTTGCACTCTGCAGCGACTCTGCCGTTTAAAGTTGCGATAGTGCATACTGTTCATGTCTTATTGGGTGTATAAGGCTGACCCCAAATCAGAGCTGGAGTATTGTGAGTTGAATCTGCTTTAGATGGCCACTGCAAACATTCAAATTCTTATTTTTTTTTCTTTAACAAGGAAATGTTACTTTCTAGGTCAACTTTGCAGTGATGAGTGGGAGGCAGAAAAGGACACTGTTGCAATGCTGCGTGGATCAGACCTGTGTTTCCTTCCTTTTAGTGCAACAAACATGGTGGAAAAACGTGTATAAGCACTGCACTGAACTGGGGGCCTGTCTAGACACATCCTGGCTTATTACAGTGTCTTAATCACTCCTGTAGACATTCACTTCCCAATCGTTGCAGCTACATACTTGTAACATTGCGTCTTGGACAGCTAAATTGCTTGCTGTCGCTCTGTCACACACAGGTCACCCGCTGGGTCTCGTTCCTTAATGGTAAACAGTCGGCTAGTAAAAACAGTATTAGTCCATGTCAGGTTTTAGCTTCTGTCAACAGTTAACTACGAGGGCAACACATGCAGTCACGGAGCTAAACGAGTGCTCAGTTCAAAGAATCTCAGTCCAGTCAGAGATATTAAACTGCATCATCTTTCAGGGGGCGGCTCTATGGGTATATGCTTAATTTCTAAAACAGTATTTATAATGTGTGCTGTAGCATTTTATATTACAGCGGAATCATTTGGGGAAAACATCCGAGTACATTTTTTCCTGATAGATATTGCAATTTGATTTAAAATGTAATGGAATGTAATCCACATGAGATACCATCAAAATTGTGACTGTCACACAAGGAGGACGGAATGAATTTGTACAACCGCTGATGCGACAGCTTAGCCCTGGGTAATGTGCATAATAAATGATTAAATTGGTTCAAAGATTGGAAACATTTAAGACACGAAATGTATGAAATGACATGTTTTTTGCGTATGTCCTTTTGTTAATACTGTCAGGAAGGTTCGTAAAGTATGGTTAGAACGACCTTATGACTTATAAGTAAATCAGTTTTGCACCAGAAAACCTCAGATTTAAGTTCAATAGCATCAGGGCATCACAACCAATACGTTTCTTTTTTTTATGTGAGCAATGACAGCGTTGTTATAGCCATTTTTCCTCTTTCAGTGAAGTCGGACACGTGGTTGGACTTTCATATTACACAACAAAGGATTATGGCAAAGAATCAGGATTATTGATATGCACATCAACAGCAACATATACAGTACTTTAGCATTCGGTTCATGATTAGGACTTACTTGGGGAGCGATCAGGATGCAATTGCTCTAATGGTACTGCTATGGTTCACCTAAACCTAATTCTTACCTGACAGCAGGACTACGTCTTTACTACAAGTTTACAAAAGCATGAATAAGTGACAAACATAGCCCCAACCTGCTCAAGTGGATTGCCAAGCAGCGGGATTTTTATTATATTTAAGTTTTTTTGAAACACTTCAAATTGAAGAAACTCAGTGAAAAGTAAGAGGGAAAAGATGAGAGAAGAGGAAAAGAGAAACAGTTGAGGTTAGAGAGGAATGAGTGAGAGTCGATTACAAGCCACAGGAGGTGAAATGCTGTTCACACCAATGCCTTCTTTCATCATTAATTTGGTTTAGGTTTAGGTGAAATCAATGCCGGTGTTTGTTTTCACCTGTGTAGTACTTGTTCTGCCCCTGGAGTTGCTCTAAAGACTGTGGGGTACTCGTACACGTCCCAGGACAAAATGAGAAAAAGGGTGTTGTGATGGCTCAATAAGCAGCACCTAAAATGTCTGGGCTTTGAGTCTAAGCCCTGAAGCTTGTTTCATATATGCATCAGACTAAGAATATCGAGCACAACTCGACTCCACAAAAGGCACAAAGAAATCAGTTAATACCACATCTTTTATACTGGATCAAGGAAAGCCACTGGGGGAGAAATAGTTTTGTCTTAAGAAAATCTTTCATAAAATTGTTGATCTGCTGCATACTGGCCCTGTATTATGTTTCTGTCAGTAGATTTACATCTGCCAATCTCTTTTGCAATTCTCCTGCTCCTGACGGTCCTTATTCCCCTCTCAGTCTCGTAGGATGTCATGATCCAGACATCAGTGATGTGCCCCATAGACATCTTAGTGACGAGTGCAAAGCTGCTTGATGAAGTGTGGGATACTATTACTGTTATTGCCAATGCCATCCTATGTTTAATTTTATGCTTATTTGTCTGAGTGCACTTGACTCGATAAACATTTTCTGATGATCTGTTTTCATATTTTTCTCTTTTTTTGTTCCAGCCGGTTATTTGTCCTCTTTGACAGAATTTGTGTTTGCTGCTAGAGGTTTGAAATGAGAATGTAAAGTCCTTGACAGAGAAAAAACACCTGCATGAACTGTAAATGTTTCTCCTATTGCGGAAGCTAATAAGAACTGTCACCATGTGATATGAGGTTTGTTTTGAATTTGTGCTTAAGGGTTTAGTATCTGTGCTTAGTGTTGGCCTCCAAACAGGCATATCAGTCGGAACAAATACTTTTTTATACGTACTTTAACTGAGTAATGTGTGTCTCATCAAATTATGCATGGCACAAGCTGTTGACTGTACATTAGACTGCAATTTTCTCATGCACTGTACTTGCTGGCATTAATAGTAGTAGATAGAATGCTTCAGTTGTAATGTTTGTATCATTAAACTTTAGTATTTTATTTAGTTTATTTTAATATACAACATGACATAAAGACAGTTACTGAAGCCACTCTAGTATGAAATCGTCAACTTTTTCAGCACCATGGACAGAGACACTTTGTCTTCCAAAGATACTCGGTGTATTTTATTTATTTATTTTTTTTACTAAAAGTTATATTTACATTGTGTTTTACATTGATCCTTGAGCTCTAACATAAAACACTTACAAAGCCAATATAGTAAGTATTCCATATCCACCATTGTTTACATTCATGTTTACGACCTTGTGTTTTTTTTTCTCCTGCCTTTGTTTACCTCGGAATGTTATTTCCACCTAGATCAGTGGAACAGTGTGTGGTGTTATTGATAAGACTCTGTATCATATCATCCACATAAATCCACATCCATTCTTGTGCCTGTGTGCCAAACTATGATCCTGAAGACTATGTGAGCAGACAATGCATATAAAAGGGTAAACAGAAGGAAATGATTGTGTTATTGTTACAAACACTTGAGCATGACTTTGAAACTAACATACTACTTGCTAAACTAAACATTGTGTGTATATCCTAAGCAGTTTCTGAGTGCCTTGGTCCTGTCACTTCTTTATCTCACTGTGGGCTTCATTTTTCTCTTGCATCCTTATGGAAACAGCACAGCCCTGGCTAGAAGTAAAGACAATGTTTTTGTACAACATCATTACAATTATATATATATTAGGGGTGGGACTTTTACGCATTAATTACGATTAAGTAATTACAACAAAAATAATGCGTTAAAAAAATAAACGCATTTAATTGCACTTTGCATCCAGACAACACGGAACGTTTGTCAGTGCCTGATTTCATGGTCCACTGATCACACTGATGCACAAGATGCGGCAACGCTACGCTAACAACAACAAACATGGAGGAATCCAGTGAGAGCGCATTGCTCGGACTGATGGAGGGCAAGTTTCATTTTAAAAAAACTTCTTGATGTAAGCCTTCACAAGAGCAAATAGAAAAAGAATTTGCATACCACCGAAGCACATCAAGCTCACGGTACCACCTGAATGCACAAAAACCGCCAGAGCTGTTAGCGCGAACAGTCCTGGTCTGAGTATGAGCAAGCAGCGTCTGCAGCCCACACCGGACCAAATGACTGAATTCAAAGCCAAATATTGTTTTGCAATTAATTGAGATTAATTAATTACGAAACCTCTAATCAGATTTTTTTTTTAATCACGCGGGCAACATACATTTTTTTCTTTTTCTTTCTTTCTTTTTTTTTTTTAAAGAAAAGTAGAATTTTTACTTGCTTTAAAGAAATTTTAAAAAATGCAATCAACATATGCAATTTTTCCAATGCTCTCAGGTGTTTCCAATGCTGGAAGCAAATATGAATACAAATGCTATAGGAATTTAAGTATTTCCATTTATACAGCCTCTATATACTCTGTTTATACAACATGACATAAAGACAGTTACTGAAGCCACTCTAGTATGAAATCGTCAACTTTTTCAGCACCATGGACAGAGACACTTTGTCTTCCAAAGATACCTGGTTTATTTTTTTTTTTTTTTTACTAAAAGTTATATTTACATTGTGTTTTACATTGATCCTTGAGCTCTAACATAAAACACTTACAAAGCCAATATAGTAAGTATTCCATATCCACATATACACTCCTGGGCACAACTCTAGAGATGTATTTTACCATGTGGAATGTATCTTCCAACAACTTACTGACAGCTTCCTCCTATTATATACCTGTTATCTCCTTTCTGCTTTGTGTAAAAACACTCAGGTGAAAAGTCTCACATGCTACATGGCTATTAGTCACCGCTGAGTCTGTCATGGCTTCTCAGTTGCACGATTTTTCCTCTCTCTCTTCTGTCCCTAAAATCTGCCTCCTAGCAGAATAATTTAAGCTAACATGACACTGTTAATGATTAAATCCTAACTAAGTGCCTGACCAAGTCCCAAGGTTAGATTAGGTTGAGCATAGAATCTGAGTTTGCATTGGCAGCAAAGAACTTTCTTCGGCTGGATTTTATTCCTTGAAGAAGTTGCTGGTTTTGTAATTAACCTGCAGTTTCCAGGCATTTTCGCTCCTGTCACATTTTTGTTTACCGTGGGCTCATTTATTTATTTTTTTTCACTGCAGAATAAAGTCCTGCAACTTTATGGAAACAGTACAACCATCACTATCGATAAAGATAACTCAAAAATGCCTTTTGTGCAGTATGACACAGTTATGTTGTCATAAATCATAGAAAAAGAATCATAACATGCACATTTTTTTTGGTGGTTTTGAGGTTCAGATTATTAAATGTATTTTTGTAATCATAAATGTGGACGAACTAGCTAGTTGTCAGTGTACACCAGCTGCATTAGTTTACTTTTCTGTGTGTGTGTGTGTGTGTGTGTGTGGGCCTGTGTGTTGGGGGGCGCCAGCTGTGACAGTATTTATAGTTTGCACTTGAGCTTTGTTGAGTAAAACTAAACTGTAATGTCCTCGCATTGACTTAAATGTACACAAAAACATAAATACAGTCACACAAACAAGCAGTCCTTGTCCTGCAGCACAGCAAGACTCGCACACACACGCACACACACACACACACACACACACACACACACACACACACACACACACACTGAGGGTTTCTCCATAATGACAGCCCACAGCAGATTGTCGGTCTGACGACTTGCCATTTCACATCACTCTGCGGAGATGAGTGGGACACAAACATAAAATCGCTCCGAACCATACAGATGGAGAGGCAGATAGACCCACTGACATGGATGTAGATGTTTATAATAAAACAAGTCTCATGATTTGAGTGATGCTGATGCTGTGACACAGCACATCTATTCCAGGCAGAGACTGTGGGAACGGAGACATAGATCCCTGTAGCCTCTGTGAGGATGTCAAAGCTATAGGCAGGAGCTTGAGCACGGCATGCTGGAGATGGGAGTCAGCACCAGTAAAAAAAAAAAAAAAGAAAAGAGAAGGATACTATATTTTGCGAGGGCTTTACCACATCAGCACCAGTCACATTGTAAATTCACGGCACATTCTTTCTGGGTGGCTAAAGGCTACTAAATAAGCCCCCTGTCTTCGCTGCCGGTTAGCCTAGGGTTAAGTGGGTTAAATTCCAAAATAGTCTTAACTCTGCAAGGTGGCTAATCTTGGATCACAGCAGGGTGAGCTAAGCTGAAGCGGAGTTGAGTCTCAGTTATCCACTTTCAGATGTGCCAGGTTGACACAATAGTCAAGTGCTTTAATCTCCGTCAGCAGTGGACTGAACATTTTCTGAGAATACAGTGCAGCGAGGAGGGCTTTAGATGTGCCTCCATGTTACATTCATGCATAAACTCCAAGTCAAACTGATTCATTTTAGATCAAAACTGGATAATAAGTGCAAACATAAAGTGATACAGAATAATGACAACATAGTGAGTTAATTAGAAAATTGACCTGCTTCTTTCTGAAAACCCTTTGAAACATAATTCTCTTTACATGTAGAAATGAAAGCATTTTATTTCTTTTTTTTTTTTTTAGATATAAAAGATAGTTATCTATGTTTTCAAATGTGAATGTGTTTAAATCATGCTGTGAATGTGTTATTTAACTATTGTTAAAGTAGTTTTCTAAATAATAATACTGGAAGTGACTTTTTGTTTAGGAGAGAGTTTTTTTTCTGGCTAAAATTATTGTGCTGACTTCATTAACATTTTTCTCTCAGGACTTAATATCCAGGAGACAAAACTGTTAACAGAATGAATATAGTAGGTTAGCAAGCCAGCCAAGCGAGGTCTGCATGTATTATTTAATATTTAAAGTCCCTGAAAACTTAATTTTCCAACCTTCAAAGTATTTCCCTTTAACTTTGGTTGTTGCTTATTTTAATTATTTAAACGTCGGCAAAACAAACAAACAAAAAACGATTACAAAATACAGAAAGCTCTCATGTAGAACTATAAAAACTATTTTAGCTTTGGGTGCAAATTTTGAATAGAATAAACACCCAAAGTTGGGTTTTAAAAGTAAATTTTTTATGGCTGAAAAAAGTAAATATTTGCATTTTAATGGATGTCATGTTCTAAGGTGCACTTTATGAGCGCTTGTATTAAGGTATTCTATATAATATACAGCTTTATCTTCACTTCTGTAAGTCCTGCAAACAGATTATAAAGTCAGTAGAAGCACTGCTAAACATATCATTATGTAATCAGACTCACTGAAATGTAATTCATGAACTATACAGGCGCCTCGCAAAATATTCTCGAAGCTAATTCTTGGCTGGTATAGCTTATAATAAGTCTTACTGGTGATTAATGAGGACCAACTTCAATAGAGCACTCTCAAGTAGTGGGTGAATTGCTGGTTTGTGTGCGGCCGTTTGTGGTGCTTACTTGTGCTATTCCAAAGTTTAGTGAGATGTTGAATGACACGCACCTGACCCCGCTGACCTTGTATACCTCAGTGTTCTGGATGATGCACTCCCCTCGGACTGATATGGTCAACACAGGGCACCGGAGCCTCAGAGCGGGAGGTGATTACAACGACCTACAAACACTAGAAGTTGCTGGAACACACACACACACACATACACATGCACTCGCATATGCGGCAAACACACACTCATAAAACATCAGAGTGCTGATTAGCGTCAGTGTTGAAGTAATGAGAACAGAGCTTTTTAAAAATTAATAAAATAAATTAAAAAATGTTGTGACGCTAATTAGCAACACGGATTTACTGCACATTTACTGCAATGGTTAGGGAGGATTATACTCTCATATGCCTTCAAAACACAAAAATAATATTAAAAAAGGAAATGTGTTAATGAGTTACAACTACTTGTGATATACTGTGACCTCGCAACTCATCAGTATTAGTGGGAAAAATATCACTTGAGTGCTCCAAATATGGAACGGTCAGAGTAATTACTTGCAGTTATTGTGGGAAGTTTTGGGGACACACAACCCACTCACCCCTCCCACTGAGATGCCGCCGAGTGACCTTATTTAAGCAGATAAAGTTTGCGGCGTCTGCCACGGTCACCGCTGCGTCTGCCCGAAGATGATTTGAAACCTCGACAAACCGACACTTTTTGCTTCTCGTGTAGTTTTTTTTTCATCAGGTTGTTCTTCTGCTGCGACAAATTGCAGATTACAAATACAGGTCAGGCTCCTGCTGATAGAAGGCAGAAGAGAAGCTGATCACTTGAAAGGATGTTCAGAGGCAATTGCTGTTGGATAATTTTTTTTTTGCACTAACTGGGCCAAAATGCAGACGAAGATGAAACACTTGTAAAACTAGTGGCATCACTGGAAACATACCAAAAATAAAAACAAAGAAAACACACCTTGTTTGACTGGAAGTTGATACTGTAGTACATCAAGGTAATTAGTCTGATGAAGGTTGATTTGAAACATATTTGTGACGCTAAGAATGCAGTTTTATGGGAAAGTCAGTTTTGGGGTGCAGACCAGCTACAACTGCATTCTCTGACAGATGACTTTATTCTCAAGAAATGAATCTGTAAACGAATGTGTCAGTCAGTCTAAATTATGCTCGACGTGTAAGGATAGTTTCTTGATTTGAATTGTCTTGCTGCCAACATAATTGAGACAACGTGGAAAGCGTTGATTTTTCCACACAGCTCCATCACATAGGTCTGCTGCCAAGGTGTGGGTTTGCTTAATAAAAAAAACAGTGACTTTGTTTCAAAACATTTTTATTTTTTTTCATTTACTCAAAATAGAAAAAGGATAGAAAGCAAAAAGGAAAGGTGTGGGTGAGAATAAGAGAAAAGAGAGGTAGTGTGTTCCAAGTCAATTTCTCCTTCCTCAGATTGACTTCAAAGCAACATGACTAATCCTCTCACGCTTGCTCGTTAATAATCCGGTTAATAATCCGTTTAGCTGCTTTCATGCCGCGCTGTTTGTTGGCATTATGGCGCTGCAGAAAATTGAAGAGAGGAGTCGTGGTTTTTTCACTCGAAGGTTCCCCCCCCCTCAACTCCTCCACCGTTCGCTTAATGACACAGGCATTCACTTGTGGGTTACTTCACTCCAGCCAAGTCACACTATCAGTCAGTCAGCTTATCAAGGCCTCACAAACACAGATACTGTTTTTTTTATAGCATAAAACATAATGTGCATTGGTTTTTGTATGTTATTTTCTCACAAGCAGGCAAGTGTTGGTTATGTTTAGGGGAAATCTCCAAGAAATGCATGTAAGTCAATACAATACTCTCCTAAGTGATGCTTATGTGACTGAAAGTGACTGAAAAAATGTCTCATATTATGGAGACAAACTTCATTTTGCAAACTATTTCTGAGGGAGCTCACAATTTTTCACTTCTTTGTGGTCAAAAACAACAGATACAACATCCAAAGCATTGGATTTAGCTTCATTAATCATTGTTCCTGTTATTATAAAATATGAGAAATAGGAATGAGTAATGCAAAGAAGTCGCTGCTCAAGAAAGTTTTTTTTTGTCATCTTTGAGTGAAAGTGAGTGAAGCTGATGATGTTGCTTTGATAGTGACGTCAAGAACAACATGCATGCTGGTATCTTTAATAAAGAGAATCTGTGATTAATCCATGAACAACATAGAAATGCATGATGAAAATAGCATATTGGTAGTATGTCACAAATATTTCAAAAATTTTACAAAATAGGGCAGCTGTAGCCCCCCTCTAACTCACATACACTTGAATCTGTTGTTTAACAGTCACATGGTGGAGGTGTGGCGCAGTAAGAAGGTCGCCGGTTCGCGTCCCAGTGGGGGCACTGGGATCTTTCTGCGTGGAGTTTGCATGTTCTCCCCGTGCAGTGTGGGTTCTCTCTGGGTTCCCCAGCTTCCTCCCACACAGTCCAAAAACATGTTGAGGTTAAGTGGTGATTCTAAATTGTAGGTGTGCTTGGTTGTCTGTCTCTAAGTGTGGCCCTGTGATAGACTGGTGACCTGTCCTAAGTCGGCTGGGATAGACTCCAGCCCCCCCGCGACCCTCGTGAGGATTAAGCGGTGTATAGATAATGGATGAATGGATGGATGGTGGAGGTGTATCTCCTTTTTTTTTAAGCAAACAGCAAGTCCCCATAACAGAAAACACAGAGTAGCTACACTGACCACATATGTGAACTGTTCGAAAAGCGGATGCTGCATCAGTATGAGTCCACTACAGTCAATGAAACACCAAGCATGAGAGCAGTGCTGTTGTGCCCTATGCTCTACAAGGACTGCAGGTGCAGCCACTAAAAACATACTTCCTCTGTTACCTCCACTCTAGTCCACATGCATTACGTTTTCGGTGTAGCCACGGTGTAAGGATTAGGTAGTTGTGATTTGAGTAAGTCACTGGAAAATGCATCCTCTGAAGTGATGGAAGCACAACTGCATGTGTATGCATGTAGGCAGAATGTTTCACCATCTTTCCTGAGCATGTTTCATAGAAGCACAGAGAAGGCCGAAGGAAAGTTGGTGTATCGACTGTTTGAGCACACACACACATGAACCCACACTCATTTGCTCTCTGTCTCTCTCTTTCTCTCTCATGTTTTCTCTCTCGAGCTCTCTCCCAGTTTCTCTTCCCTTTGCTGTTTTTCTTTCCTTTGCTCTCTCATTCCATTTATTTTTCCCTCACAGATGGAACTAAGCCAGCCTCAAGGTTTTGGACTGGAGTCTATATTTTCATAGAGTACACTTTCAACTGCCATTCCCAGCGAGCCTGAACAAGCGGGTTGCCAGATCCATCATGGTTTTATCTCTCATTATCTGTGAGACTCCCGGCCCCCTCTACTAGCCTCATGCAACTGCTGGAACAGAGTGTAGATGAGAGATGAAACAATTAGCTCCCATTTTCTATAATCAGCAGAGAGGACTTGACAGGAGAACCAGTTAAAGAGAGCGAATACAGAAATAATATTGAACTCATTCTCCCTATTTCTGTTATATTGCTATTCCAAAAGGCCAACAACAAAAAGTGTAACAGCTGCACATGGATGGATTATAACTTCTCTAAACTGCTGGTTTATTCATCATTCGTTTTTCAGTCAACTATGCCACTAGTTTCACCCTCTGAGAGGAACTGATGAGTTCATTTATGATATAGTTAATTGAAAACCTTTGAGGTTTGAACTGCTCTTATGGCTTTCCTTGGAACTATAACACGGACTGTTTTCTGACTTTTTGTTAGCTGACCAGTTAAATGATTATTTAGAAATAACCAGCAGGTAATTCAGCAGTAAAAATAATAGATAGTTGTACCCACAACAAAGAAAATTAGTATTTCACTAGAATGTATGTCAATTAAAGTTTAGCTTACCTAAAGTGAGTAAACTTAGTTTAACTACTCTGGATTATTGTAACATTATCTGACATACTACTGCATGTAAGAAGAGGTTTGCTGTTTGTTGTGCAGGCTATCATGTGTCTATCTAGACAAAGAGATTGGTCAGGAGTAGTGCTTTCATTTAGAAGGTGTTGCATTAAATCCAGGTCACCTTTAGTGCAGCTATCAGTGCAGCTATCAGTGCTGGTCAATTAACTTAAATAAGTACATTATATAGCAAAACAAAGAAGTGAAAACTGCTCAGTCAGACATTCCTCAGATACATGTCAAGATGACCCAAGATAATTATGCGATTTAGAAAAGCTAAGGTGTTGTACAGAAACTTACATGCTTTGCAGCGGAACATGTCGCAGTCATGAATGCATTTCTCACATAAAAAAAAAAAAAGCCATTGCAAATATACACTTCATTTCCTCATTGCATTATATGTAAAATAAAAATAAAAAAAAAGAGAGAAAGCACACCAATTATTACTGATAAGAATATTTCATGTTTGTTTTCTTCTCCACTTCTGTGCATTTGTCAAAGTCCAGCCTGTGAGTCTTCACCACGATGGAGCTCTGTTTAATGAAATGGTTGATTTAGTGACAAATTGAAAGCAGGTTTGTGTTGAGTGATGGGAAGCAGAGGACATGAAGTCCTCTTAACTGAAGTTCTGCTATAGGGCCTGGCTATATTAAAACCTCGCGTGCTGAAATAGCAGGACTTGAGATATAAATTAAGTCGCTTAGGGGCATAAAAACTCATTTTGCTGACTTTATTGCGTGTCTTCAAGGGAAACAATAGATTAGGTTGATGACAGCAGCTGAAATACTCCCGTGATTCAATCACTCAGTAAACGGTCTTATTTTGGACCATGGTTTGTAGTAAACATGGTTAAAAAAAACATTAAACATTAAAAAAAGATCGAACAGAATACACTGTTTTTTCAAATACAGACATTTAGGGAAGCCATTTTTATATTAAACTACAATGAAAACTTGTGATTATCGTACTTGGATAAAGTGGTGCTGTAACTAGACACTGTTGGGTATTTTGCTTGAAAAATGATTGAAAAGATGAATGAATTGTCAAAGTAGTTGGTGAATTTTCTTTCTGTTGATTGACTCATCGAGGGATTGTGTAGCTTTCTGAAAGATGAATGGCTTACCATTAGGAATCCTGCATGCTAAGTCTTCTTTTCTAAATTTGTTTTGTGGCGGGTTGGAGTGAATTTGTTGTGGTTTGCAGTTTTCAACTAAGAGCGGCACAGTATTTCTCTTTCTAAAGCAGCTCTGCCTGCATGGCTTACTGCCTTACACTGGCATATCAGTCGCTGGAGCTGCTGGGTGCAGGACATGTATTTGGTGCTCTTCACAGTTCAGTCACTGTTCACTCATTTGAAATGCGGTGTATTAGGTGAGAGTAAAGTAATAAAGGAAAGGAGAAGGATCAGCCTTTATGTACACAAAATCCCTACAAGGCACACAAGAGAGCCTTGAATCCTAGAAATGTCCACGTAAAATTGTCACTTTTGGTTTTGTGCTTTAGCTTTTTCCAATGTTATTTTCTACCTTCTGTTGTGCAATTTGGCTTCTGTTTAAAATGAAAAAAAAAGTATCTAAACCGACTTAGTTTTTGACCAGGCGTTACTCCAGTGCAGTTATAAACAAACTTATAAACTTGTCACCCGAAACTTTGTGCCAAATGTTTTGTTTGCTAAAAAAATAATTAAAAAATGCTACTGCAATAATGAACATGTGTTTGGGTTTTAAAGAGCAAAAATCTGTTTTCATGAGCTGTATAAGTCAAGAAGCAAAAGGTTTGGGGTAAAAGACTTTGCTTTGTTTGGGGGTTGGGTTTGGGTTTTTCCCCGTCAGATGACATTTTGCTGTCAGCAAAGTGACTGGGATAACATGCGTTGGAGACCAATAGCAACTGCATTAGCCAGCTTCCCTCCAAGCACTTGGCACTGTCTGAACAGCTGCTGCTTAAACTTTTGCTGAAAAATGCTTTGACTTTCATGTTAATCTGTGCCGTGTTCTGAATGGTCAGACAGAGGCAACATGGAAGAGAGAAAGCAGACAGAAGGTTGTAATCCCCACTGAATCCCAGTGCACCTTAATAGGACTTAGTAAAGCCAAAGATCATAGAGATTACCTCAGCTGAACTGTAAAGTGAACTCATACGTAGACACGCGGGCACATAAACACACACATATGTTGACCTGAGCTAGTCCGTCTTAGGTTAATTAAAGGATTCAGCAATTAGTAGGCTGTTAAAGAGGGGACATTATCTTCCTATTCTGCTCTGATTGGATTGTGTCACCTCAACTATCAGGACAAATACCATCTAACTAAAGCAATGGTTGTAAACAATTGCTGGTATCACAGTTAACAAGACAATCCTACACCCAAATGGTAAGTAGGGTAATCTCAGGAACAGATTGACTAATTACTAAGCCGGGAAGGGTGAAGTTAGTGTGGCACAATAAAAGAAAAATGCATCGGAACAGTCATATTGAATCTCTAACTGACCTGACCTATAAAACCTTCGTCTGGGTTCAATACCTCTCTGTGTCTCCTTGCAGTAATGGTGTTGCACATATCAAATGAAACTGCATGACTTGACCTTTCATGTGATGCCGGTTGCTTTTCTGTTTGACGATGTGTTGGTGAGAAAAACTATTTGGAATTTACATCAGATTTATTCACAGTTACAATCTGTGTCCAGCTCTGCGTCCACCTCCACATCAATGAATCGTGTTTGAATTGCTTCTGAACTCATCATTGCATACATTACCCTTTCTAATAATTTGCCCATCGTTGTTTGTCACTGTTTGGAATTAGAATTATATCATTAGGCTGACACTACATCCCAAACACAATAATAGATTTGCTTTTCGTTGGAGAATTTCAAAATCTGTGGCCGAAAGACAGTTTGCAGGTCAACTGTGAACAAGGAGGCAGTGCCAATCCTGATCTCCAGTAGGAGGTGCAAGGGTGGGGCCCAGTAAATTAAAAAAAGAAAGTTGTTTCTGTTAGGTATTAGGGTTAGGGTTTAGCACAGAAGCACATGAAGCACATGCTTTGGGTGTTTGCTTGTTTTTTATTAATTGCTAAATTAAAGAGAATCCCAACATCATTCCAGACAACCTCCACCCACACAATTATGGATAGTATCTATTTCTCGTATGGTGTGGTGAAATACATATTAAAACATAGCAATTTTAATACCCCTCTTTTCTTTCTGTTTTTTATCCTTAATATGAAGGCTAACAAAAATGTATGATCACATCAGATGATAGAGGATTTGGATAGCCTGTCATTTAAAGAAAACACAACGAAACAATGACATCCCTCACAACAATCAAGATGAGACTTTCAAAGCCAAGATAATAAAACCACCCTGAAAATAACTGAAGCGCTCATAGGGTTAACTGAGCTATGCTGAGTCATGTGGACTTGATAAATTCCTTCATACTGACTATCGTCTGCCTTTTGATTCTGCTATCTGCAAAATAAAAAAATTAAAAAATGCAGATGACGAAGAGGTGGTACTGAAAAGAAAATACCCATCTTTTGTGTGGGTACGCAGTGATTGTGCAACAGAACCGAACAAAACGAGGACAAATGTAAGTTCTGTCAGGAATGAGTTGCAGGTTTAATAATAAACACAAACTTTTTGTTCAATCACCTGAAATGCAGCTATGTCATAAAATTTGAGTGCCTGTTGAAGGAAAATAACCCATTTCAAACAACTCTCTGCTCCAACAGTATTACCTTCTGTCATCTTCTACCTTAGGACACATAATGAGATCGGCCATAAGGCTATAAATACAGTATGTCGTCGAAATCAATACAAAACATTGTTCATTTTGGAAGAGCTGTGACATAGTTTTTAGTTTTGCTTTTATTCTTCATTTTAGCAAATACTTAAATGATTGCTGTTTGTTTTTCCTTTTTTCTTTTTTTTTTGTTAAAAAATATTGCCCATTAACTTTCCTTTCAGTTGTTTTTCCTTTTTTCTTTTTTTTTTGTTAAAAAATATTGCCCATTAACTTTCCTTTCAGCTCCATCTTCAGCAGTTTCAACAGCTAAATGTTTCAATTTGTTCACTATTTAGCTGCTATTGTTTCTGTCAGCATTTTTGTTGCAGATTTATCAGAGCTTTTTTTTGCAATAGCTGTCAGCTGTGTCTGGAAACTGATTAGAACAGTGAGACTAAACATAAACAGTGAAGCTCTTAGTCATAAAACTAAAATAAGGAGTAGAGAGATGCGACATCACTCCGTAGAGCTAAGGGGAATTAGTCAGGCGGTAGTTTCCTGGGGGTTGCTAGTAGTAATCCATCATGTCTGATCCATTGACAATACATTACTGCAGCGAAAATTTGATTGGATTTATTTTTAGTGCTATAAACAAACAAACCAAAAAAAATCAATTGTGATATTGATTTTAAATGATATTTTCCAGCCTTGGCCAATGCTTTTTAAAATTCGTTGTTGCACCTTTATAAATGCATCTGTATGTGTCCATGCACACTCGTGAGTGTGTTTGTTTGAGCATGGTATTGGCAGTGTGAGGATCTTCAATTATGAGTAGCTGTGCTGGAAGATTAAGCAGTTGAACTATTGGCTAACCATTTGTATCATTTGCAATTAGTGTAAGAACTAAAGCTTGATTTTCTCTGTGTTGCTGTGTCTCTCTCTCTCTTCCTCATCCTTTGGTTTAACTGGCGTTTCTATGTAAAAATTTGAAAAAGTCACTAAGACCGCAACAGCTTTCCATTCAAACAGATTATGGATGGCACAGTTACCAGAGAGAGCCAAATAGCCCTTTGTAATCCTCGTGGAAGACATTTAATTAACTGGCCTTCTATTCTATTTTCTTGTTCTCTGTCTTGCTCTCGTATTCTTTTCTTAATCTGTTTCTTTCTTCCTTATTGCCTCTCCCGTCTTGCCTCTGTGTCGGCGACAGCTGTGGCCGGAGGCAGCATGTTTTCAGGTCGTTCGTCGGTCCGGCTCTCACGAACACAATATCTTAGAAGTGCCTTGAGGGAACGTCTTCAAATATGGCACAAGTGTTAACTCAGCGTCAAGGGTGTTTAGATTTGGTTGGTCAAATACACGTCTTTGACCGTAACTCAAGAATTAATATGCCAAATATGAGAAGAATGAATGTCTATAGAAGAAAAAGTTAGCTCCACTGGTGCATGGAAATGTTTTGCCACAAACACTTTTCTGTCTATTATTTAACATCACAAGTCAGAAGCAGAAGGAGAGATTGGAACCGAATCCCACGTTTGGTCACATATTGAATTGGAGACGCTAATCTTGCGTGCCAACCTTGAAACTGTGGTGACTGATTGTACAGATCATAATTCGTAGCTACTTTGCCGCAACACCCATATTTGAAGCTGTGCTGTATCTGAATCAGCTGTGGTGGCGAACAAGAAATTTGACTCTGAAGTGACTGCTGAACAATAAGCAGAGTGTTCTCTACATACTGTATATTATAGAAATGAGTGCAGACATGGATTTAAACTATGACATGAATGGTTGCTGAAGGCATATAACCACAAGACAGTAATTATTCCTGCCTACTTTTTGCCTCACTGCATTTCTCTCTCTTTTTTTTTTGTTGAGGACGCACATCCGCACACTGTCACACTTACAGCACAGGTGTTGTCAGGTGTACTAAGACTCTTCTCTTCACAGGCTAAATGACAGGAATGGTTCGTTCTGCATGTTAATGCTGAATGAGAGACAGTGGGGAAAGAGTGAGGCTGCTTGCACTGAAATGAAGAGTTCCACATTATGCCATCAGTCCTGTCAGCAAAATGTAGAGCAGGAGCGGGAGAGAGATACCGACAAAATGAGGTTGCACAGTTAGAAAGGTGCTGATTGGGGTCATCGGAGGAGAGCAAGAGGAGAAAGGAGATGCCTGTGTTTGATTCTTCAGCTGTTAACTGAGTGCTTGCCAATTTGACATCTTCAAGCTCCATCCGTTACGTAAAGACGTGACGTATTACCATAGAGACAGCTCAGACAAACAGATAAATCACTTGTATTCTTGGGTTTGAACACCTACAGGGCAAGGAACTCCGATTTTTTAATTTTTTTTTTGCTCTTTGTGATGTTGAGTCATAAATTGTATACCACTCACATCCACCTGAAAAAGCCCATCTGGCTGCTGCTGTACCTTAGCACTTCACTTAAGAAATCAAACACCTTCTAACTGTGCTTTTGTTTCACGGACATGCTAGAAGCTGTCGGACATATTTTTCATTGTACAGCTCGCCTGTATCCGTCTATGTGCTGTTTATTGTGAGGTTCTGCTGATCCACTGTGCATTCTTGATAAGTTGATGTGCCAAAGTGTACTTTGCAGTGAATTGGTGCATTTTTTTTTTATATAATTGGCTTCATAATGCACCCTGCTGCAGAGCAATTTCCCATCTGAGATTATAGAGTAGAGAGGTCCCATGCTGATTCTAAGGATGTGCACTGGGGCCGATCCAGGCATATTTTAATGGATCGGTACCGACTAAAATAAAACGGATCTTAATCCAATCTCTTTTTTTATTGTATTCCGCCTTGTGCTGTCCACCTCAGCTTGCTGCACAGCTCTTTAAAAGACAGCGAGCTCTACACAGCAAGCATTTTACTGCGTACAAGAGTGAAAACTACAGTTTGTGAATTAGACAAATAGTTTGGTTGCATTTGTAACTGACCCTGTTCTAGTGAGCTAAACAAATCTGATGTGTCTCCTTTCTTTTTCTTATCACGAAAGATCAGTGGGCGAAACGTTTAGTAGGCAGCTTCTCATTTTGGCAGGTGGTGATCGTTACTTTCACAGTTTAAAATGACAAATGTTGCCGTTGGCAGGTCACATCAGCTGTTGCTAACTGATGGCAGTTTTATGAGTAGCTGTGTGACAGAACAGGATTGGTATTGGCTGATATATGTGTTTATTAATATCCATATCAGCTTTACAGTATTGGTTGGGCTATATAGCATAGGGCATGTGAGAAAACATTTAAAATGAAACTGAAGACATCTCAACTTGCCAGACACAGACATAACTTACCATTTGTCTGTTGCTGCACTGAATGGCATATTTGTGGTGACAATTCAATTTCAGGAAATATGAAGGCTGTTGCTTCCAAAGACAAACAACATCTGTAGAGAATGTAGTAGAGAAGTGCAGCTTTTTATCAAACCCTAACCACGACTTTTTTTTAGTTCATCTTAACTGATTGTTGTTAGGAGCAGAATGCAGACATAACCCTCATTTTTCATTGGAGGTATTGTTGAAGGACTCTACTGTACGTGGTCTGAGAAAGAAACAAAAAAAGAATGAGCTATGTGAAAACAAATATTTAGACATTTTTGGACTTGCATCCTATTGGAGCAAATGAGGTCTGTGGACATGGAAAAGCCTTCTACAGCGCTATTTAGTAATTGCAGGTCCCACTGTTTCTAGGGATAGCAACATATCATTAGATCCAGTAAGATGCATTAGTGTGAGGGATGGCAATAGCACCAAGCTGTATCTCCCTGTGGTCCTTCATTAGCTACTAATCCACTGATGATCGTTATTAGAGAGACAGGCGTGTGTGTGTGCGCGCGTGTGTGTGTGCGCACATGTGTGTGTGTGTGTGTGTGTGATGCATTTTGGCATAGTGCTCTGTATATTAGCCTAGTGATTTATTATCTGACTAATGCTGTCCCTTCTTCCCCAAAGCTGCATTGTCCTTTTGCCAATTAATTCTGAATCTGTTACGACCACAGAGACGGAGGGAGAGAGAAAGGGAGAGATTATCAACAAATACATTTGTTGAACCGCAGAGTCAAGTGCAGTGCTATATTTTTTTTTCAGAAGATATGGCTGGTTAATCCCACTCTTCTGTCTTCTTTTGATGTCCGCTTATGTTTTCCCTTATAACGTTCCCTCGTTACCTCCCTTCTCTAATGACATTGATTTATGCAATTGCTTGCTGGTGCTTTTTTTTTTTTTTCCCCCTTTCTCTTCTTGATTCTTCCATCTTCCACTTTTCGTTGTTCTGTTTCTATAACAACAGCGGGGTCATTTTTCAGCCTCTGAGCTTTAGTCTTTGTCCTGTTCATGTGACTCTTATTTCTCTTGCTGTTTTTTTTCCTGCTCTGCTCTATGTTACTCTAGTGTACCTTCTCAGTCTGGAAATACTTTTTTTTTTTTTTCTGTAACTCTTTTCCTGTCTACTTTCGATTGTTTAGTGCATGGCCATGTGGACGGTGTCAGTTTTTCACCACTACTTGCATCTGTTATAACAGTCAGTCAATGTACAACAGACTCCAAATAAAAATGACATTTGTTTCTTTCAAAAATTGACAAAATTAAAAGCAAACCTCTGGCATTAGTCGTGAAATTACTGTTCTGCTCCCTTGCAGGGACTGGTGAACGCTGCTGTGTGTCTGTGTGTATGTGTGTGTGGGTGGGTGTAGTGATAATAACGGTATGGGACGCGACTTTATATTACCACTGTCACTGTGATTGCTGTTTTCTTTGGGTGCATTTAGTGCAACACTGATTGTAATTGCTAGTTGAGGGATACAGGGATGGCCTCCTTACTTTCTTCTGGATTACATTTCTGGTGTCTGTTGTTCACGTGGCATATTCAAAACAAACAAAAAAAAGAGGTGTGACTGAATTATTTTTGGAAAAACACATTCCTGACTTAACAGCTGAATCACACATTTTTAAAATCACGCTGTGTGTCATTTGTATCTGACTGAATTTCACATGTGCTATGCTTCTTGTTTGATTAATTATGTTGCCATCCATCCATTTTCTATACACTGCTTAATCCTCACTAGGGTCGCGGGGGGCTGGAGCCTATCCCAGCTGACTCAGGGTGAAGGCAGGGGACACCCTGGACAGGTCACCAGTCTATCGCAGGGCTACACTTAGAGACAGACAACCAAGCACACTCACATTCACACCTACGGACAATTTAGAATCACCAATTAACCTCAACGTGTTTTTGAACTGTGGGAGGAAGCCGGAGAACCTGCAGAGAACCTACGCTGCACGGGGAGAACATGCAAACTCCATGCAGAAAGATCCCGGGTGTCCTCACTGAGACGTGAACCGGCGACCCTTTAGCTGCGAGGCAACGGTGCTAACCACCGAGCCACCTTGCAGCCCTATACCTGTTGCACAAACCTTAATTCTATGCTAGAATTGTATAAAGCCAGTATAATGCTGCCCGAATCTGCAAGTCCACAAGGTTCTGCCAGGATAGACATAAATATCATCATCTGATGATTTGATGAGTTTGTGAGAGATTGCATGGACACCTCTGTGAACATATGTTGGCAAAAATGTGTCAACTGTATTACTAGGGCAATAATGCGCATGCTGGGCAGCAGTGTGCATGCCGTAAATGTGTATACGATTTAATCATAGTAGCAGACAACTGAGACTTAAAGAAGTTTCACCTCTCATTCAAGAGGCTTCCGAAGTTCAGAACTACTGAAGCACAGGATTACAGTGTCCTGGATGAGTGAGAATCTAAACATAAATACAACCTCCTGCACACGTATGAAACTAAGTACTCCAAATGGACTCTGGTGGACTGGGAGAGGAGTGTAACAGCAACAGTGTCTGTGACATCCGTCGCTGTCCATGTGCACGTCCTCAAGGGAGTATAATAGGCTTACATGACTGCTTTCCACCTTACTGCCATGCCTGTAACAGCAGGAGTAATCTTTAACAGAGTATTGTGTAAAATGCACCAGTGCTTGGCTTTGTGCAGTAAGCACACTGCATTGAATAGAACCAGTCATTATTTTCATTTTCGCTTAATCTGTGAATTATTCAAAAAATAAGAAGGCCATATTTAGTGCGTGAAGTGTGAGGAAAATGTCACAGTTACAATTTCTAATGTCTTAAACTTACTTGTTTTGTCTGACTAATAGTCCAACCCTATAATATTAGGTTTACTCTAACATATGGCAAAGACAGAGAATCCTCACATTAGGTGATACCAGCAAATATACTGTTGAAGAATGTATTTAATAAGAGCTCTTTTTTCTGTAGTTAATTTTTTTGACTAATTGTTTCTTTTTTTTTTAATCAAGTGTCATGGATTTTCAACAGCACAGTAATCATTTGTACATTTACAGCATTATTGAGGCTACCATGCACACCCATAAGCTTTAGCCCTGTGTAAACTGCTCTTTGTCTTTCTTATTGGCACAGCTTTGTTTATATTTATGATTTCATATTAACCACGTAGCATTCGCTGTCAGGACTGACAGAGAAGAACAGACTTGTGTTATACACTGACACAAGCACCTCTCAAAGACAAAGCAAAAGAGATACATTCACTTAACATGGGATAAATACTTGCTGACTGATGTAGTGATTGCGGTTTTTGTCATTTTTTTTGTCGAAAGTGGTCAACAAGCTACTGTGTGTGTGTGTGGGGCAAGGATGCCTGAAACATGATGATAAGAAAACCCAACGTTAAGAGGAACCAGATTTGAGGAAAAAGATTTGTATGTTAGGCCGGCAGAGCAATGTGGAAATATCAGCCTTGCAGATGTAAGTCAGGCTTGCTATGACAATTACAGTGCCCTCCATAATTATTGGCACCTCTGGTTAAGATGTGTTAAAAGCCTTAAAATAAATTCATTTTTTATTGCAGAAGCATGCTCTCACACTGAAAATTGTAGAAAAATGTAACCTTCAACTCAACTCAAATGAATTGTTGGCAAAAGGAGGTTGTACAAATTATTAACATCATAATAATAATTGTGGCACACATGATTTGATGTAAAAGAATTATTTTTTAATGTGGGATTTTTTCACATTGAATAAATGCACTTGAATTAAAGGTTGAATTTTCCTCTTTGTTTCATTGTGGTCCTATATCATTTAGAAAAAAAATGAATTTATTAGAAGCTAAAGAACACATCTTAACCAGCCAATAATTATGGAGGGCGCTGTATATCTGAATGGTATACGATGGATGTAGCTGGTAGAGCAGGCCTTTCAAAATTTTGCAAGATTTGTGATCCTAACCCTTTACTATAAGCAGACAATACTAGGTACTGGTTGTATTAAAATGATGTGTTCCTCATTTATACTCTTTTTTCCCCCCCCCAAAAAATGCAAAAATACAATAAAGTAAAATAAACATTTCCTGCACTGTTCAACATCAGTGTCAAACATCTGCAGCTACCACAAACAACTGTCCCTAAACTAACTCCCTGTCTAATTTCTTGTTCCTCAGGTCCAGAGTGGTACTTGGTCAGAGTGGAGCTGACTGTGACAGATGTAAATGACAACATCCCAGAATGGAGCATGGTTCCTGCCCCCTACCTGGCTGTGGTTTCCCCTGATGCCCCTGCAGGTTCTCTGGTCTATAAGCTCTTCGCTCAGGATGGAGATGAAGGCAACAATGGTGAAGTGGAGTACTTTCTGTCTGATGGTAGGTTATGTGTTCCTTTTTCTTCTGCTGACTGCCCTATAAATAGTACAGGATGACCACTTATGCCTCTGCTTTTTCTGTTGTGACTAATCAAAGTGTTTGCAGTAGTCAGTGATAAACAATGTGAACCGGCACTAGGTTTTCAATCTAAAGTCTTACTGTCTCAGCCACAGTGAAGGGATCAGAGTTTAGATACCAGAGACTTGCAATATTAGGTTTTTCAATGATTACATTGACTAAAGTAGTAAACTAATTTAAATTTAATACATGCATAAATAAATAAATAAATAAATAATTGTCTGTAGGTCTTGTGAGTCTAAATTACGTCAATAATTTTGCATAATTAAAGCGTTTTCAGAATAGCGGGAATCATAGTAAACACTTTCAAATCTTTCCAGGATGCAGAGTCAGTCTATTTCTTTTCCTCCTTGAATCCTGAGCCTCTGCCTTGCCAACTTTTTATGCACACACAATTTTCCAGTGTAATAGCATACGTTTCTCCACTACGCAATATAATTGCTTTTCTTATTGTCTGCCATGTAATGATTTCTTGCGCCCACTTTGGAATCTGTTAAAGAGACCATCTTCCAATTTTCCTCATGGGGCTGCGTGAGGGAAAAAAACTGACAGAAGAAATTATATTAAAAACACAAATATTCTTGTTTGTGTCTAGACTGGAGTTTTTGGTCATTTGATTTAATTGATGTTTCATGCATCAAAGGCCCACTTGTCTACCAATTTTGAGAATTTGTTTTGCATTTAATTACAACAGGATTTTGCAATAGGAGGACTCCTATAGAGGAAATGCTTTGTGGTCTGGATGAAAGTTCTTAAGCTTGTTAGTTTGCACAGATGTCAAGGAATGTCCTCGTTTCAGTTCTCTGCTTTTGGCATTACACACCTTAACAACTTAAAAAACTGACTGTCCAGTAATTTTTGTAACTGTATTGGTGCATAACTAGTGTACGTTTACAGCATGTTTGATAACTATTAAATGGAACATTTTGTACACAGCTCCTTGCCTTGTAATCCTTTATAGTGATATGTTTTTAATGGTTCTTTGTTCTTCTTTATCTTGTCCAACAAATCCTCTGCAGGTGGTGATGGTCGCTTTGAAGTAGACAAAAAGAATGGCCAGGTGCGGACTACAGGCCTTCCTCTGCAGCGGGACAGGGAGTACCTGCTGACGGTTGTTGCTGCAGACCGGCTGGGCAGCCGCAGCGCCCCCGCCGTCGTCTCTGTGGTTGCAGGAGCCCGGCCTCCACAGTTTACCAACGCTTCTTTCACCATTGCCATACCAGAAAACACCCCTGAAGGACAACCGTAAGTTTACACATGCACTGAGTTTCTGTACTAGACATCAACATGAAGTGGGATGTACACTTCAGGCTCTCACACATATACTTTTCTCTCCAAAGTTGTCTTTGTACCTCTGCACTGGTTGTTGTTCATGCTGACAAAGACTACGTTTACACTGCTTGAGTGTTTGAAAGACAAATTCATCACCAGTATTAAATATGCACTCATATTTCGTCTGTTTTTCTTTTTGACTGCGATCACAGATCTTCACATTTCACAGAATGTTAACTAGTTTTCCATTGTGTCACACATTAACCTTGAGCGTACGTAGTGCATTTAGAAGACTGCCTTCAAGTATGTATTTACATTAACAGTAAGGTTGTCTGTATTTTTATAGTCTTATTATCATTAAGTGGAGTGGAGACAGAGACAGGTTTAAGGAGCTACAGTACAGGTTAAGCTAGGTGGTGAGGGAGGCTAAATGATTATGCTCTGAGAAGCTTCAACACCATTTCTCAGCCAAAGACTCTGCCTCTGCCTGGAAAGGGCTCAGACAGATCACCAGCCACAAACCAAAAGCCCTTCACTCCATTAACAACCTGCACCTGGCCAATGACCTGAACAAGTTCTACTGTTGCTCAACCATCAGCTCTGGCCCATCATTTTCACCTCCCCCAACCCAGAAGGAGTCTGGACCCCTCAACGACACTTCTCACCATCCTGGAGAGAGATGTCAGTTGGCTCTTCCAGAGACAGAACCCATGCAAAGCAGCCAGGCTGGATTCTGTCTCTCCATCCACCTTAAAGCACTGTGCTGACCAGCTGGCCAGCCTGCTTCAAGACTTCCACCATCATTCCCATCCAAAGAAATGGAAGGACCACTGGACTGAATGACTACTGACTTGTTGCACTGAACTCTGTGGTGATGAAGTCATTTGAGCACCTCGTGCTATCCCACCTCAAATCCATCACCGACCCACTCCTAGATCCTACAGTTCACCCCCTAAGCCAACAGGTCTATAGACGATGCTGTCAACATTGTTCTAAACTCCATCCTTCAGAATCTGGACTCTGCAGGAACCTATCCCAGGATCCTTTTTGTTTTTCAGCTCTGCTTTTAATACGATCATCCCGACTCTGCTGCAGGACAAGCTCTCCCAGCTGTGCATGCCTGACTCCACCTGCAGGTGGATCACTGACTTCCTGTCTAACAGGAGGCAGCAGGTGAAGCTGGGAAAACACGTCTCCCGAACCATCAGCACAACATCAGCCCAGCATCACAACAAGGCTGTATCCTTTCACTGCTGCTCTTCTCCCTGTACACGAGCAGCTTCACCTCCAGTCACCAGTACTACTTCCTGCAGCAGTTGAAGAAATAAAAACCTGCCATAGATAATAATGGTTCACTTTTAAACCTTCATCAATGAGTCTGTCCTCATCTGCTTCATGCTTGTCCGGTATGCTGCTGCTGCCACTGACAAGGACAAGAGCAGACTGCAGCATATCATCCACTCAGCTGAAAAGGTGAGCGGAGGCTGTAATCTCCTGACCCTCCAGGACCTTAAAGTGTTTTGGGAGGATTGTGGCAGACCCCTCCCACCCTGGACATAAACTGTGTGAGCCACTCCCCACTGGCAGGAGGTTGCGGTCCATCAGGACTAGAACCTCACGACAGAGGAACAGTTTTTTTTTTTTTTTTTTTTTCTACAGCGACTTGATTCTTCAACAAGGCCAGAGATAACACCAGTGACACTGCCTCCCCACTGTAGTCTTACTGTTATTTTAGCCACTAAAACACCAAGTCAAATTTCTCATATGTGTAAAGCCACTTGGCTATAAATCTTTCTGATCTAATTCTGATTGTGATTACCATAGATCGCAAGATATGTCAGTTACGTGATTGCTGGATTAGGCCCTAACTTTCCCTGTGATCTATCATCTTTAATGTCAGTATAGACAATCTCACAATGGAGCACAAAGGTGCAGTCATTCACCTCCTGTTCATTTGTTCAGACAATGACAGACCAGAGTTATTAGATATGAGTTACGACAATCTCAATAGAAAAATTAAATGAACAATTAAAATGTATTTTAATTCCATCCATCCATCCACATTATCTATACACCGCTTAATCCTCAGTAGGGTCGCGGGGGCCTGGAGCTTATCCAGACTGAATCAGGGCGAAAGCAGGGGACACCCTGGACAGGTCGCCAGTCTATCACAGGGCGACACAGAGAGACACCGTGTAGCCTGTATTTTAAATTCAACTGTCAAAAATTACAGGCATTTGTACACATTCACAAGTAATCTCAGCTTCAGTAGCACATGCCCAATCTAGTTTAAAATATTAGTACAGGGATGATATTGAAGTCTTGCATCTGGTGGACACAGACGGACTAGAATGGCGGCAGATTGCCTTGAGTAGCCATGATGAAGTCGAAATGCATCGCAGCCAGATGTTATGGACATTGGTTCTCTGAGCAAAGCTTTGGTGAGCAGGCATATGGGGGTACAGAATTTTGTCATATTGCACAGCAGACTTGTCTCGATCGGCACATGGTGAAGGGATTATTCTTTCTCAATCATATCTTCCCTCTTCTAAAGCCCGATATATAGAACATTAATTCCATCACTTCTGCAATGTGCATCTTTTTATTGTTTCCCATTATTTGGCTAAGAAGTGCCAGTGTTCTTTTTTTTTTTTTTCTTTAACACTCTCCCAGTGTAGAAAATAACACTGTTTGTTAAGAAGAACAAAAACAAACAAACAAACAAAAAATATACATCCAGCATTAATCAAAATAAGTCATTTTAACACACTAAAATTGTAGTCACTTATTGTACACCAAATTTTCTTTACTCTTTACACACACACACACACACACACACACACACACACACACACACACAAAATAATAATAATGAAAAAAAAAACTGTTAAAAATGCTGGACAATTTTGTCTAATTAAGCAATTTGTGTACAAGTAGAAAACCAGTTTTTATTTTACTTTATTTTTATTTATTTATTTTTTCCTTGAAAAAAAACACACAAAAAAAAGGATTTTCTACTTGTACAGTTAATAAGTAATAGGCCATGGTTTAGTTTAGTACACACTTCTAGATACATAATGTTACATGTGCACTCAACCTTTCCCACCTCACTACCAAGCAATTTTTGAGAAAATGACATTTTAAAGACACACTTATGTTGTTGGGGAAGTTTCTCTGGTTTACCATTAATCACAGCATACAAGAGTCCTCCTTACTGAAGCTTTCTCTCTCATAAATGAAACATGTAATATAGTGCTTCATAAAACCCACATGTGTATCAGTCACAGACTCACATCTCTCCTGTCGGTGTCTAGCAGTGGTGAGAACCATTTTATCTGACAGACAGCATATTTCAGACTGTCGTTTTGAGTTCATCATCCATGGCAGCCATAATTTGCGGTTGTTTGGCAGATTTACTTTCAGGTTCATTTTTTTTTTACAGCAAAGATGTTATTTCCTACATGTCAACACAACACATTGCACAAGCTTTCAGGAACTCCTCCAGGTCACGCTGGGCTACCAAAGCACTTTTAGGGCTGACTAACTCTGAAAAGCCTCACTGTAAAAGGATTTGAAACAATGGCTAGCTTCACAACATCAGGCCACAAACAACTCATAGTTGCAATAGTCTGTAGAAGACTCTTCATTCAAACACAATATCTGATGTTATATTCACCATGGATTCATTTTGAAACCAAAACATGTTAGGGTTGCTTTGTTTTATTTTATTTATTTATTTTGCAAATTCATTAAAAATCTAAAACTGCATTCTCACTTTCACATAATTAATCAGACCCTTGACTGACTATGGTCAGATTCAATCTGTCTGCTTTACTGATACTTGAGATGTGTCTAGAACACACTGTATGTCAGGAGAAACAGTCTGTTATGAAGTCCAAAGAGCTTCCTTTAGACTGGCATGAAGTCAAGGATGCAGAGTTCCCAGGAGTACTGTGGAGTTTGTTCAAAGGCTCAGCGAACATGAGGAAAAGAAATCCCCATTCAGTGTAATACGTTGGTGGCAGCTTTAGTGTTTGTTTTGTCAATGGAAATTAAAATATCTGTTGACTTTCTAGTTCTTACAACAACAAAAACAACAACAAAAAATAGGGTCACAAAAAAGAAAGAAAGAAAGAAAAAAAAAAAATATATGTATGTATATATATTGCAAAGTCTTCCTCAGTGATCTGCGGCATCTGTGGGATCACACATGGTGGTGCCTGGCAGAAAATGAATTTTTCTGTTTGTATTGCTTGCTCTCCATCTGCTATGCTTCTATCCCCTGCTATCCCCACTCTCACCCCAACTGGTTGGGGCAGATGGCTGCCTTCCCTGAGCCTGGTTCTGTTGGAGGGTTTTTTTTTTTTTGTTCCTTCCCACCGTTGCCTACCACTTGCTCAGATGGAGTCCAAAGACAATTTTGGATTGTTGGCTTGTCTATTCAAATTCATAAGGTTTTCACCTTACTATGTTAAGCGCTATGAGATGACATATGTTGTGAATTGCGCGATATGAATTAAAAAATTGATAACCTGATTTTTACTTGACCTGTAAATTTACAGTTCCTTTGTAGTTACCACATTATATTGAAAGTGCATTTGGTTTCTTTAAAAGTGAAAGTGTTTTGGTTTGCTTGTTTATTAGCTAAACTTGCTTATCAAGCAAACTACTATGCTAACAATGGTAACATGCTGGTCAGTAGTCAGTTAGACATTTGGCTAAAGAGGTGACATTCTAGCTAAGCCATTTGACCAGCCATTATTTAATAAAACTTACCTCCCACAATTTCATCAAATTAGAGGTAGAGTCTTTGGACCATATAAAAGATGGACACAGACTCCACCTTGAAAAGCAAAGCCAATGCAGAAGCAGTTTAAACCTGCATTCTTTATAATTGCCACTAGGGGGCAACTCATCTGGTTGCAAAAAGATGTATGATTATAAAAGAGGTCATGAAAAAATGACCCTATTTCTTTAATGATTTGTTATCTCAGCAAAAATTTCCTAATTAATTTTATGTTTACGGACTCAAGCACCAGTATGAATACTTTTTAAATACACCATAATGTTCATTATGCAAATTAAGGCTCAATTTCGTGTAGAATAGATGATGAAGCAGAGTAAGTTTTGGTACAGGGCTAGCTTGTGATTGACAGGTTGCCACTGTGTCGTTGTGCGTGGTGTCCTTGGATTCTTAGTCAGATCCATTTCTTGCTCATCATATCTGGTTCAAAAAGAACAAGATGGCCACAGCCGAATGCCAAGCTCAAGTTTTCAAAGAGGTAGTTCACAAACCAATGGATGATGTCACGGTTGTTGTGTCAATCTGTTAAATACAGCCTTTGCTTTTGACACAGAAAGCAGCTTTTTTTCTGGCAAGCAGGCTTGCACTGCACAATAATATGCTGGTCTCCTCTTTGAATGTGAGATGATCCTTGAATTTTCAGGACAGAAATGCATTCCTGCCCTGGCTGTGTGTCAACTCCACCCTCTGTGTGGACAGGTGCACTGCATACATTTCCTACTATGGTGCAGATACACCTTTTGCTTCATTTTAAAAGAAAGGTTTAGGAAAAATTGGCAATGCCTTTTTATATTTCAGAGCAAATAATCCAGACTTTTAAAATGTTTCTCTTTTCATCATAATTCGGGGAATGTAAGGGTATTCTAATTACCACAATTTAAATTGTATCTGTAGTTCAATACAGTTACTCCTACTTCGTAGCAGTTCTCAGCGGAAATGGATTCATAGGTCACACCTGAACTGACATTTATAAAAAGGTCAACTAATCTACTACTGCTAATGTAATGCGATGTGTATGAAACTTTAATGTTACTTTCAAATGATTATCATTCATTTTGCCATTAGAAGTAATGAGCATGTTCCCAGATTGATGATGATGCTCCATCCAAAGCATTTTCTACATCTTCACTAAATAAATATCTCTTCATCATTGTTATCCAACCAATTTGTCTTCTCAACACGGTAAACATTGTTTTCATGAACAAGTGTGTGAATCACCTTGTGAATAAGCTGTTGCTCTTAAATGGAGAGAACAGGTAGCTGTGGTGGCGATGGTAATGCTAATGATAATGCTGAGCAGGACTGACAGAGTGAGAACAGTTCTGTTTAAACAGCCAGACTTTAGAAATGATGACAAATTCTAAATTGGACTTACTGAGGAGAGTGTCTTGTACCACTGCACAGCACAGGGACGTTCACACTGTGTGAGTGTGTATAAACAAATAAACAATGTCTTTTCCATGAACCTTGACTAAAATAACAACTTTAACGATGGTAGCCAGACATAAAGACGAAGATATAAGAAATTTTAACAATTTTAAAAATCCGATGTCACTAATGGAAATTAGACCGAAGTTACTTTAGTTTTACTTGACGGGACCCAGCAAGAATCAGGCTTCAACTAAAAGAACATCAGGTGCCAAATTTTACAATAGGTAGGCTTCTGAGCAAAAGGGAGATACAGGCTGGTCAGAATCCATAGAGGAATGAATGCAGCAAGACGTAGAAAGGTGGCGACTGTGGTTCAGGTGGCAGAGCAGGTTGTCCACTAACCGCAAGGTTGGCAATTTGAGCCCGGCCCCTCTGCCTTCCAACGTGTCTTTGGGCAAGACACCGAACCCCACGTTGCTATCAGAGTCAGGTGAATCAATGTCAGCTCTGCCATCATTGGTGCATGAGAGTGCGTTGTTATATTCACACATCGTAAAGTGCTTTTAATACCAGTGAGGGGAAAAGACATTGAATAAGTGCAGACCATTTACCATTTTAAGAAAACGTCTGAGACAACAGTGCACCTTTCCGCACAACAGTGAAACAAAGCATACGGCCAAGACAATGCTTGAGTGGCCCTGCCAAAGCCCAGATTTGAACTACATGTAACATCTGTGGAGAGACCTGAAGATTGTAGTTCAGATGCTTCCCACACAAACAGACGAAGTTTGACAGGATCTGTCAGGAAGAATTAGACAAACTGCCTTACTCCAGGTGTGCAAAGCCTGTAGAGACTTACCTATGAAGACTTGAAGCTCTAATGGCTGCAAAAAAACGGCCGTCTGGACGGTATTGTTTTATGGGTATGAATTCTTTTGTAATTCAGAGATTGGTGTTCAGTGTCTTGAATTTAGTAAAGCTGCAGACATTTCTAAGAGCATGTTTTTACTTTGCTACTGTGGTTTATTTGTTGTAGATTAATAGGGGAAATGCAAATTTTATCCATTTAAAATTTAATTTGCAGTGTTATGGAGTGTGCGAAAAGGGAAGGTGTCTGAACACATTCTAAAAACGACTGTGTCTACTCAACATGAGTAACACAAGTAAGCACACACACAAACACATACACAGCTTCAGCTCTGTCTAAAGCAGTACAATTATGACTAGTGTCCTTGGATTGGTTTCATTATTTCCCTCCAACAAACTAGTAAAATGAATATTGCAACCTGTTGTTTGGCTTCATCGAGGACATTGTGTATGGGTTAGATAGCACATTTATAACATAATAACTAAAGTCAGCATGTTATGGTTGGATGCCCCCACCTTTCTTGGTCTTCTGTATTCTCTGGACAAAGGCCTGTCTGACATAAAGAATTCTTCTCCACACCACTCTAACATATAGAATTATTCACTAAACACCTATTTTATACTCTGCAGTCATGTAAACCAGTCCTATAGCTTATATTGTACGTTCAGTCAACAATGTACTTTTTTGTCCATGTCTCCCCAGCTTCTTGGTCACACCTGCTGTGTCCTTCCAGAGGAAACCAATCAGCTACAGCCTCCTCATCAATCCCAGCAGCCTCTTCTCCATCTCAGCAGAGACGGGTGAAATCAGCCTAACCCGCCCTATTGACTACGAGAGCGACCAGCATCGCTACTTGCTGTTGGTGCGAGCCAGTGAGGGGCTGGAGAGCATGAGCAGTGCAGCAGAGGTTTGTGAGATGAGAATTTCTAATCACATTTCCACTGTCGAATTTAGTGAATGACAATCATGATAGTCCTTAAAAGAAATTTCTGACATTCCAAAGCTGCCTTGTAAATTTCACAAAGTCTGTACAAAAAATACTGCAAACCATTTCTGACAAGACTTCAAAATAAAACTACAATGTCGCAAATGGCATAATGTCACTTTACGTGTTTTTCAGGCAGTGTGGTTATCTTTTATCTGCTGTATTTCAGGCAACTGTCACTTAACTCTTGACCAAGTTGTAGCTGCAGTGCATTGATAGTTGTCTAACAGCTGAATTGCAGTGAGCAGTGGATACTACGTTATATTTTACGGAGAATTTTACTTTGAAACATCCTTGGGTTGAACATGCATTTAGGCAGATGTAATTCCACTGATTGCCATCATTTTATTTTATTTTATTTTTATTTAACCTTTATTTAACCAGGTGAGTCCCATTGAGATTGACATCTCTTTTACAAGGGAGCCCCATTAGCGGAATAGACAGCAAGAATTGTAATTTTTTGCAGTTAAAATAACTTTCCAGTTACATTTTGTAAAGATCAGTGCTACATAGCTCGCTATGGAATGGCTCCAACTTGAATTAATTGAAAAATAGCATTACAATTATCAATTTGACACTGCACCAACTGCACACACGCGCTTTTAAATTTATGAACATTGTCTTCAGTCAAACCCAAATAGACGTGTCTGAGTGGAATGACTGCTCAGGGATTCCCAATGACTTCCTCATGTTGTCAGGAAGTGAGACAGAGTAGCAACTGACCGCTGCAGGCATTGATGCATCTGGTCTGGTTTCCATCATTACTCTGGCCTTAGGCTAAAACATGTCCTGCTGAACCGATCTGTCCTCAACTGCTCCACTCTGAGCCTCTGTGGCCCACAGAGCACCAAGAGAAAGTGTGGAGAAAGAGGGAAGCGAGGGGGAGTGGGAGTGGGTGACTGACAGGAGGATTACTGAATTCAGTGGCGAGAAGAGAAAGACAGACGGATGAAAAGAATGAAAGAGCGAAATTGTAGGAAGTTTGTATGTGCCCTTGTCTTCCTGCGTTCCTGTCCTAGCTAGCCAGGGTTCTTGGCCCCATGCCTGCCCTCTAAAGCCTTCCACTTATCTAGTCCGATTACTACTAATAGATCCACTATTAACCCTTGATTATACTCCAGTGATTACACCCACAGATACTAAAAGATATTAAAACACTTGGTTTACCTCTAGTTTAGGGGAGTTCACTTGGAAGACACTGTTTGCAAGAGTGCACACTATTGCCCTTGTAGTGTAGTTGATACACAGACACAGATTTTGCACTACATGCACACGTGTGCAGGAGGACTTTTGCAGACTTGAGGAAATGATGAAACACAGCCCGCAGACGCAAACGCAGAAAACACAACACTGGCCGATTCAAAGTCTGTTCATAGTCTCTGCGGTGCTAATGTGGACAGCATACATGGTTGGGTTCATGCTACAACAGGTACATATTGGTTTGGTACACAGTGGTTGCAGGTGAGCACAGTGGGTGGAAGCACCACAGGATTTCTGTTTCGAACTCCACACTGTGTTTGGACACATTTGATGGAAAGCAAGTCCGGCAGCATTCATCTCTTCTAATGATGAATTATAACAGTGTTGATGACTCCAAATCTCCTCACACAGCCTATCTTTATGTCAAGCATTATTTTTACTTTCCCTGCAGGGCCAGTAGTGTGCATGCACAGTGGATGTTGACCCACTACACATGGAGTGCTTTCAGCAAACTCTGAGCAGACTATGTAGTACAATAACAGCAACTACCTGTCCATGGCGTGTGCAGCTGTGTGAGTGCCAAACCATGCACATAATGCCCATGATGCAAGAATATTTATTAACATTTTTACATTAAGATAGTTCTCTCTGTTGTTTTGCATTGAAATTTAATGCTTTAGCAGAAAAAACAACAAAAAAACAAACAAAAAAAATAACACAGTTGGTATTGCTTTGAATCCTGTTTCATACATTTTCATATTTTTATGATAGTAATGCAAGTGAAAGGATTCTCGGGGGAACAGTGGAAATGACACATTTTGTAGACTCATCTTGTTAGCAGGGTAAACTTTTCACAGGTGTTCTGTGCATTACATTCGCTTTATATCCTCTATTCCTGCTTTTTGCAACCTCCTGAATAGAATAACAAGCCATGTCCCAATTTAGAGGCTGCATCCTTCGAAGGATGGAGCCTTCGTGTCCTTCAAAGTATGTGTCATTCGAGGGACCAAAGGCTACATCTGAGCATTTGTTAAATGAGACGGTCTAACCCATCACTGACTTCTTGCGTCATGTCCAGTAGCACCGAGAAACCAGACTGTCGAACAAAATTGTAATTTTGTTTTTAATTTTTTAATATACTTAAAGACCTTGAGGTGCTTGTACTGTATGATTGTACTGGACTAAACTGTCTGAAGTGTCCACAGCTTATTTAAATTTGCTGCATTCACACAAATATGAACCTAAAACATTATAAAATCGCCACAATCTCGGTAAAACACAACTCAAACACTGAAGCTGTACAACTGGAAAGTACATGTTTTAAATTGCAGCAGCTCCAATCAGTAATGTCACATAACTTAATCATTTTTTAAAAAAAAACAAATTATACATTTTTAAAATCTGTTGGTTTTTAACATTTGTGTCATTAGCAATTGGAGTGAGCTGTTTCAATGAAAGTATAATTTAAATATAAATCCATCCTTTCATTCAGGTTGTGAGCAGGTAAAACTCCATCTGTTGATCTGTCAGCAGCGCGCAATGAATCTTGGGATATGTGAGGCTGCAAAGGATCCACCTGATGCATCCTTCGCAGCCGGGGAAAAGAAAGACACATTCATCGACCACATTTGAAGGAGTCTTCATGTCATAATGAGACAGCCTTCGTCGCGTTGTTGAGATGCATTTGGCCTTCAAATGCAGCCTTCAAAGGATGCAGCCTCTAAGTTGGGACACGGCTTCAGTATCCGTCATTACATCACAGTTGGATGACGGGGAGCTCGAACAGCTTAAGTAGTCGTTTTTAATCAGCTATAAATAATATAATAAACACAGGTCTGCAAGGTGGATTGGTGGTTAGCATCGTTGCCATCGTTAGGTTAATTGGTGATTCTAAATTGTCTGTAGGTGTGAATGTGAGTGTGCTTGGTTGTCTGTCTCTAAGTCTAGCCCTGCGATAGACTGGTGACCTGTCCAGGGTGTCCCCTGTCTTCGCCCTAAGTCAGATGGGATAGGCTCCAGCCCCCTACGACCCTAGTGAGGATTAAGCATTGTATAGATAAAGGATGGATAATAAACACAATAAAAAAAACAAAAACAAATCTATAAAGTACTTTGGATGTTTTTGGTCAACCTACATGTTAATTCAACAATTTCCCTGAGGTTCTACCAAAGGGATCAATAAAATTTTATCTATTTTTTATCTATCTATCTAATTGAACACAGATCTGAATCCCCTGAGTGCGCACCTCCCTCCTACCTTATTCACGACTGTGCTAACAGAGGTAGATTCCACACTAAAATTTTAGCACAGCGTCCTTGAAAAGTATGTTAACTACAGACTGAAAATTATGTTTCTTGAGATCAAAACATGTCAAGTGCTTTTGGAGGTTATTCTGTTTGTCATTTGTTTTACAAGATCTAGCTTTCATAATTCTAAAATGAAATAAAGAAAATGAGAGACTTGTTTTTGTTTGTTTTTTTAGCCTATTTATGAACAACAAACAAAGTATCTGTGTACAGAAGAGCAAAACTAGTGTTGTGAGTCTTCACTTGGAGATTTGCGGATAGTTATTTGTGCATTTCTCAGTTTCATCATGTGGATACAACTCCTGTCACACATAGATAACTTTTGTTTTGTACAGTTTTCTGGTGAGTAGGGAATGCAGTGACAGCTGGAAACCAGAACTAATAATTGCTAATTTACAAATTTACTAATGGCACCAATTTGACAAAAAAAAAAAAAAAAAAAAGCATACAAATGCAGTCTAAAAACAGGGCTCAAAAAAGAATACCAAGATCTCCATAGCTGGCCTTAAAAAGCTTACCAAGTGTAAAGGTTTACAGAGTTGTTCTTGTCATTGTAGCATTTCACCCAAATAAGTGTACACGTTTGTTTTAACATGTTTACATCAGATTGGCTTGAACAGGTTTGACTTCATCTCACTGGATGCGTTCGTAGGGGACAACTGTTCCTAGCAGTGTTGTTAATTTGACATCATGTCCGAGCTAGATGTACATTGGTCTTTTTTGTTCTCCAACAAACATGCACTGAGCTCGCATTCATGTCAGTTCATGTAGTTGAACAATCAGAAAATAACTGGTGAGGGTTATCATGCAGTCTCCATCAGGGAGTCAGTGAAAAGTAGTTCTTTGCATTCATCTGCAGCATGCCACTCTTGAGTGTCCATATGTCTAATCTTGCTCCCTCTTCCTGATATCTGCCCTCAGAATAGCAGCATATTCTCACAGCATTTTGGCTGCACGCATTCTGTTTGATTTTAGACAAGAATGCAGCTGTCCAGAGAATGGAGACATTTACATGTACATGCGGTAACAGTGACTGACAGCTCAGCTGCTTATATTTTCCACATCTAGGAAAAGACATCTGTTTGTCAATACATTATATATTTAATTTGTTTTACAAATACTTCATACTTATCCTGTAAGCAAGCAGCTCATGATTGAAGACACTGTTTTTTCCCTCCATTTCTCCTATGAAAGTTGACGATGCTCGTGGTTTTGATAGCAAGAAAAATCACACAGCTAAATTGTTTTTCACAGAGGAGTTCAGAAACAATGCAAGTCAATGTCTTCCTATATCCTTTTTTGCTTTTGATTTTATTCTGCTTTTCAGAAATCTGTCACCCTCTGTCAAAATAGCAAACAGAGGTGGTGTATTTGTGTGCACTAAACTCACTGAGCGTGACTTTAATTTGCAGGTAGTTTCCAAGTTTCTCCCTCCAGGAGTGATAGCTCATCGACACCATTAGTTACCTAACCAGCCTGAGACCTGCCTGCAGCTTCCCAACTGTGTGTGTGTATGCACATTTCTGTGTGCGAGCGTTTGAGCTCATCTTGCTTTATTATGGCTGACTTCCTCTCTCTTCTCATTAGATCTTGCTTTTCCTCTGCTTTGTACACACACGGAAGGTACCTTCATATATATTTTGCCACATTCTCCCCATTTCATGTCGTATGTGCGCTTAGATTTGTTCATGATGGCATACAAACACACACACACACACAC